>NC_057797.1:326841213-327066237 GCF_018294505.1 Triticum aestivum
TCAGTCCGGCCCGGTCTGGAGCGCCGTGGGTCTGGTCAATGGTCACGGAAAACAGGACTGCCAGGCTGGTCGGACCGGCCCGGACAGTTTCCACTCTGATGATCAAGCAGCCCGTCGAATCGGAGGCCGCGGCAACTCCGATGTCCTAGATGGTGGCGACAGAGGTGGTGTGTAGCGTATCCTTGGCAGATGCAATGACGGATAGTAAGAGGGATTAGAGAAGATATGTTTTCAGCCGAGGAAGAAACAGGAAGGGATGACGACATAGATAGACGGCACAGGGAGGGATGAAGGGGCATGTTTGGATGCCGATAGCATGAGATGCGGGGCAGGAAGAGATCAATTAGGTTGAGTGGCTTCCTATTTTAGCTGATAATAATAATTAGATGGCAATTAGATATGGTAGGAGTAATAAGTTTTTTAATAGAATGGATTTGTCTGAGATTAGTTTCCTAATAGGATGGATGCACTCAGATTTAGTTTCCTAGAATAGGATGCATCGTGATTATATAGTTTCCTAATTGCCCAGCCGTGGAGTTTCATATTTTCCCTCACGGTGGAGTACGGTCAGTCAATGTAAATTGCTAAGTGCACATAGAAAATGGTTTAGGTTATGGCTAACCATTAGATTGATTTTAGTGGGCCTAATCATGCGGTGGTATTGGATCTGTGTACACTTTGTGGGGTGTACTTAAAAAAATTCTTGTTTGATTGTTTAATAGTAGTTCTCCCCAAATAAAATGACTACCACGTATTTTTTTTACCTTCTCAATCCAACTAAATCAGTGCTTCATTCCTTGCCGAATATTTTGGCTTCTTTTATTTTCTCTCCAAAGTCGAACGTCACAAACTAGTATTTCTCCAAACTAGTAAGCATGCACGTGCAACGCACGTCTCGGCTAATATTATATTCACGTAACCCTCCTTGCTGCTCATGGGAAAGCATCCCTCTCAGAAACAGTGGCACCCCTAGACGATGATGGGTGGTGGTAGTGATCCGCGTGGCTTCGTGTGGGAGGGTCAAATATGAGCCATGGAGCACGCATTTTGGGTCCTGGTCGTGGAGCACCTATGTTGTCTGTGGGGGCGCAGTCCCGGGCAGGCCTAGCTCCAATGGTGCTGGTCGGGATGGCCATTGGTGGCGCCCTGCTTCGTCTCGCACAGTTTGGATCTGCGTCTGGCGGGTGAGGCAACATTGGTGTGTCTAGAAGTGGTGGTTTGGCGGAGGTACGCAGGCGGTGGTCAGACTCAGGTCTCCACTCCGGTTGACGATGATGCTGGATTGTTTCGCCTTCTGTTTTTAAAATAAATGTTAATGAAACTAATACATGTCAGCTTTTGCCCACCTTAGTCACCGTCAAAAATAAGAATTCCCATAGAAAAGACATTCTAATAAC
This sequence comes from Triticum aestivum, assembly GCF_018294505.1. Taxonomy (NCBI): domain Eukaryota; kingdom Viridiplantae; phylum Streptophyta; class Magnoliopsida; order Poales; family Poaceae; genus Triticum; species Triticum aestivum. The sequence continues at coordinate 326,842,611 of NC_057797.1, forward strand.
AATAAAAAAAATTACAAATCAACCTATCATTTAAATGAATCATCGTATGCATAGAGCTTTGCTCTAGCCTACAACATGATTGTAGCTAACACCCTCTTTAGAAAGAGAGAATCACATCTAGTGACTTTTAGTAGTGGCCAACACTCTAGCCAGATTGATTTCATCCTCTCGAGAAGAGAAGATAGGCGTGCGTGCCTAGACTGTAAGGTGATACCTGGGGAGAGTGTTGTACCCCAGCATAAGCTGGTGGTTGCTGACTTCCGCTTTCGGATTCGTGTCCAGCGGGATAAGCGTGCCAAGGTCGCTAGAACGAAGTGGTGGAAGCTCAAGGGGGAGGTAGCTCAGGTGTTCAAGGAGAGGGTATTTAAGGAGGGCCCTTGGGAGGAAGGAGGGGATGCGGACAATGTGTGGATGAAGATGGCGACTTGCATTCGTAAGGTGGCCTCGGAGGAGTTTGGAGTGTCCAGGGGAAGGAGAAGCGAAGATAAGGATACCTGGTGGTGGAATGATGATGTCCAGAAGGCACTTAAAGAGAAGAAAGATTGCTTCAGACGCCTATACCTGGATAGGAGTGCAGACAACATAGAGAAGTACAAGATGGCGAAGAAGGCCGCAAAGCGAGCTGTTGGTGAAGCAAGGGGTCGGGCATATGAGGACCTCTACCAACGGTTAGGCACGAAGGAAGGTGAAAGGGACATCTATAAGATGGCTAAGATCCGGGAGAGGTAGACGAGGGATATTGGCCAAGTCAAATGCATCAAGGACGGAGCAGGCTAACTCTTGGTGAAGGACAAAGAGATTAAGCATAGATGGCGGGAGTACTTCGACAAGCTGTTCAATGGGGAGAATGAGAGTTCTACCATTGAACTGAATGACTCCTTTGATGAGACCAGCATGCGTTTTGTGCAGCGCATCCAGGAGTCTGAGGTGAAGGAGGCTTTAAAAAGGATGAAAGGAGGCAAGGCAATGGGCCCTGATTGTATCCCCATTGAGGTGTGGAAAGGTCTCGGGGACATAGCGATAGTATGGCTAACCAAGCTTTTCAACCTCATTTTTCGGGCAAACAAGATGCCAGAAGAATGGAGACGGAGTATATTAGTACCAATCTTCAAGAACAAGGGGGATGTTCAGAGTTGTACTAATTACCGTGGAATTAAGCTGATGAGCCATACAATGAAGCTATGGGAGAGAGTCATTGAGCACCGCTTAAGAAGAATGACAAGCGTGACCAAAAATTAGTTTGGTTTCATGCCTGGGAGGTCGACCATGGAAGCCATTTTCTTGGTACAACAACTTATGGAGAGATATAGGGAGCATAAGAAGGACTTGCATATGGTGTTCATTGACTTGGAGAAGGCCTATGATAAGATACCGCGGAATGTCATGTGGTGGGCCTTGGAGAAACACAAAGTCCCAGCAAAGTACATTACCCTCATCAAGGACATGTACAATAATGTTGTGACAAGTGTTCGAACAAGTGATGTCGACACTGATGACTTCCCGATTAAGATAGGACTGCATCAGGGGTCAGCTTTGAGCCCTTATCTTTTTGCATTGGTGATGGATGAGGTCACAAGGGGTATACAAGGAGATATCCCATGGTGTATGCTCTTTGCGGATGATGTGGTGCTAGTTGACGATAGTCGGACGGGGGTAAATAGGAAGTTAGAGTTATGGAGACAAACCTTGGAATCGAAAGGGTTTAGGCTTAGTAGAACTAAAACCGAGTACATGATGTGCGGTTTCAATACTACTAGTTGTGAGGAGGAGGAGGTTAGCCTTGATGGCCAGGTGGTACCTCGGAAGGACACCTTTCGGTATTTGGGGTCAATGTTGCAGGAGGATGGGGGTATTGATGAAGATGTGAACCATCGAATCAAAGCCGGATGGATGAAGTGGCGCCAAGCTTCTGGCATTCTCTGTGACAAGAGAGTGCCACAAAAGCTAAAAGGCAAGTTCTACAGGACGGCGGTTTGACCCGCAATGTTGTATGGCGCGGAGTGTTGGCCGACTAAAAGGCGACATGTTCAACAGTTAGGTGTGGCAGAGATGCGTATGTTGAGATGGATGTGTGGCCACACGAGGAAGGATCGAGTCCGGAATGATGATATATGAGATAGAGTTGGGGTAGCACCAATTGAGGAGAAGCTTGTCCAACATCGTTTGAGATGGTTTGGGCATATTCAGCGTAGGCCTCCAGAAGCTCCAGTGCATAGCGGACGGCTAAAGCGTGCGGAGAATGTCAAGAGAGGGCGGGGTCGACCGATTTTGACATGGGAGGAGTCCGTTAAGAGAGACCTATAGGATTGGAGTATCGACAAAGAGCTAGCTATGGACAGGGGTGCGTGGAAGCTCGCTATCCATGTGCCAGAGCCATGAGTTGGTTGCGAGATCTTATGGGTTTCACCTCTACCCTACCCCAACTTGTTTGGGACTAAAGGCTTTGTTGTTGTTGTTGTTATCGTATGCATAGAGCACTGACACCCAATTATCATATACAATAAAAAACCAAATCTCCTGCACGCTCCATCCACGTCCGATGTACTCGCCACCAGCGGCGCCGTAGGCATGGGCATGTGCGGTCATGTGGTTGTACAGTCAATGCATGTGCGTGCGCGCAGACGTATACGAAGAGAAGAGGTTATATACAGTCAATGCATTGAAGTTGTGTGTATCCTTCTGTTTCTGTCGGATCTACTCGCCGCCGGCAGCGGCGTGGGCATGGGCGTATGCATCCTACTGTTTCTGTCGGATATACTCGCCGCCGGCAGCGGCGTAGGCATGGGCGTGTGCGGGTGCCTACAACACGCTGACGCAGCTGGACAGGGACCCGGAGCCCATGGACAACGTCAACGGGTGCAGGAGCGCACCAGGGTTTCCGTGGTTGGCCGGCACGATAGCCCCTTCGACGTCCTCATCGTCGCCGGTGTCCACGTTGTAGATGTCTCCTGCACGCGCCATCCATGGCCTCCTGCCGCCATGGGCCGCCGCGACAGTCGCCATGGCCTCTTGCCGCCGTGCGTGCTTCTCATGAACTACTGCCGGCGCTCACCGTCGCCACTTGCCGGTCCGCTCAGTCCGGCCCGGTATGGAGCGTCGTCGGTCTGGTCAGTGGTCACGGAAAATAGGACTGCCAGGCTGGTCGGACCGGCCCGGACAGTTTCCACCCTGATGATCAAGCAGCACGTCGAATCGAAGGCCGCGGCAACTCCGATGTCCTAGATGGCGGCAACAGAGGTGGTGTGTAGCGTATCCTTGGCAGATGCAACGACAGATAGTAAGAGGGATTAGAGAAGATATGTTTTCAGCCGAGGAAGAAACAGGAAGGGACGACGACGTAGATAGATGGCACAGGGAGGGATGAAGGGGCATGTTTGGATGCCGATAGCATGAGATGCGGGGCAGGAAGAGATCAATTAGGTTGAGTGGCTTCCTATTTTAGCTGATAATAATAATTAGATGGCAATTAGATATGGTAGTAGTAACAAGTTTTTTAATAGAATGGATTTGTCTGAGATTAGTTTCCTAATAGGATGGATGCACTCAGATTTAATTTGCTAGAATAGGATGCACCGTGATTATATAGTTTCCTAATTGCCCAGCCGTGAAGTTTCATATTTTCCTTCACGGTGGAGTACGGTCAGTCAATGTAAATTGCTAAGTGCACACAGAAAATGGTTTAGGTTATGGCTAACCGTTAGATTGATTTTAGTGGGCCTAATCTTGCGGTGGTATTGAATCTGTGTACACTTTGTGGGGTGTACTTAAAAAAAATCTTGTTTGATTGTTTAATAATAGTATAGATGCACTCAGATTTAGTTTGCTAGAATAGGATGCACCGTGATTATATAGTTTCCTAATTGCCCAGCCGTGGAGTTTCATATTTTCCTTCACGGCGGAGTACGGTCAGTCAATGTAAATTGCTAAGTGCACACAGAAAATGGTTTAGGTTATGGCTAACCATTAGATTGATTTTAGTGGGCCTAATCTTGCGGTGGTATTGAATCTGTGTACACTTTGTGGGGTGTACTTAAAAAAAATCTTGTTTGATTGTTTAATAATAGTATAGATATAGATAGCACACCACGCCTTTTTTTGCTTGGCTCAATGGCTCTCCCTCACGTGTGCACCCAGCCAACTTTTTCTTTTTAAGTTCCAAACGTGGCAACAAGCAAGTCTCCTTGAATTACGTGCAGATTTGAAAAGAAAATTTATCTCCTTCCAAAAACAAACAACACACGTGGGATTACTTCCTTAACCGAACTGTTTTTTTTCCTGTTTTCTCTTTCCTTCTATCTCTCCTTTTCTCTGCTTTTTTATTTTGGCAACCGACCTAATTATCCTTTCCTTTAATTTCTCCAACGGAATAATCCAAGGCAACAAAACCGAAGTACTACTAGTACATCCCACTAACAATAAAAATTTAGATCTGCCTTTCCAAACAAGGCAACCGATGGGCACCTTCCTTTTTTCTTCTTTGGTGCGATTTTCCACTTCTCCCGTAAGGAATCTGCTCTCTTTTTTTTGGCTGACCAATACTTGCCTTTTTTATCTCCAGAGATCAAGGACGTGGACCAAGTTACGTAGGCCACAAGCAGGTGCGCTTGGCTTTTTTTACTTCTTTCCTTGTGAACGGTTCAGAGTTTCCTCAACAAACAGATTCCTCATTAATAGCATATCCAACCTGCCTGGTTTGTTGCTGCACCAACCGAAAATTTGCTCCCTTTTCCTTACAGTATCTCTTTTGGCAGCGTCCAAGATCTCTCTCTCTCTTCTTGCCTTTTCTTTCCTCTCTCACATTCCAAGTCAAGGCCAAATCCAACCTTCCCAAAAAGGCACAAATGGACAAATTGCTTTCCTTGAAACTTGTGCCACGAAATTTTGTTGCCCTCTTTCTTTCTTCAACCGGGCCAGAGGGATTTGGGTGAGAGAAAAAAACTGATTTGACTTCCAAAACAGCCACTAGCACAATATTAAAAAAGATGTTGTCGGATTTCGGGTTCCGGCAGACCCTTGAGGTTTGAACACTGGGATGCGCGCGGAGATTTCACCTCCTACCTATCTGCACCCCTCCGCCTTGCTAAGATCTAAACAATGGAAAGAACAACACGAATGACACAGGGTTTATACTGGTTCGGGCCACCGTTGTGGTGTAATACCCTACTCCAGTGTGTAGCGTGGTGGATTGTCTCTTGGGCTGATGATGATGAACAATATAAGGAAGAACAGCCTCGCGAGGGTCTGCTCTTGGCCGGGGCGATGAACTGCTGGGAGGAGTTCAGTCACCCTTCTCTCTCTCTCCCCTCGCCCCCCTTGTTCTGTGGGTGGTTGGTCCTATTTATAGAGGCCTTGGTCATCTTCCCAAATATCGAGCGGGAAGGGAGCCAACAATGGCGGGCTAATTTGAAGAGGGACAGCTAGTACCAGCTCTCCTGACAAAAGTAGTCTTCGCCTGCACAAAGCTCTGGTGGTGACGCCGTCTTGGGCTCCACAATGACCTCCGTCTTGCAGTCCTCCTGGTCTTGGTCTTGTTGCACCGAAATGGCAACCTTTGCCTGATGCCTCGGTACTCTGCGGTTGCGCTTGCTCCCGTTGCACCAAAGAGGAAAGGAGGACGTTGCGGGGGCTGGCACCCGCCTGGCACCTTCGGTCGTCATGGCTTGCGTCACGGGCACCTCGTGAGGTACCCCGTCTTGATCTCTCCGCCTCCTCGCGAGCCAGTCTGATGAGGCCGTGCGAGGGTCTTGGGTCTGTGTTGGTGAAGATGGGCCGTGCTGGGCCCCCCTTTGAGCCAGGCCGCAGGCAGGCAAGTCTGGGGACCCCCGTTCCCAGAACGCCGACAGTAGCCCCCGGGCCCAAGGCGCGCCCGGACTTGGCCGTGCGGGGAGGCGGAAGGGCAAGAGCGAAGCACCGCGGGCCCTAACAGCCGGCGGCCTTGGGCGCCGCATGGCGGTTGATTGGACGTGGCCGTCTCCACTTCCCCATGGCGCCTCGGCAACTGCACGGATTGGACAAGTCCCTGCATGTAAAGTGGGTCATGATTACCTGCGATCGTGGAGGTCGATGGTTGGCCTTCGCCGGCCATAAGTACGGAACGGCGCGCGCCCTTCCAGTTCATCCCCCTTACTTCTCCTTCTTCTTGATGGCCCCGTCGAGGAGGTTCTCGGCCGCAGAGAAGTGGAAGGCTCACCAGGTTGAGCCTGCCTCTCCCCCGCCCAAGCGCGGCTGAGGGTGCCCTCGCAAACATCCTGTGGCCACCACGGCAGATCCCCGCGGCCAGGGAGACGATTTCCAGCGCGGCAACGGGCGGATCGCTGCGGCCGGGGGGGGGGGGGCGCGCTCCGGTCGAGCGTCCCCCTAGGCCGCGCTTTCGGGCTGCAGAGGTGCCACCAGAGTTAGTCGTGTGGTCGGCGGAGCCGACTAGCATCCGGCTCCGCTTCCTCGCTTCCTCCTCGGCGAGCTCCCGGCCGGTGCTCCGGGCGGCCTCTGGCTTCAGGCCGACGGCTGCTGCAGCCGGGCCTCATGGGCTTCACTGGAGGTCTCCACAGCCGGGAGCCTGGCCCTAGCTCGCGGTTGGCAGAAGTTTGCCCGCGCGCGTGGCCTGAGCCGTCGTTGCGCCCTGCACTTCAAGTTTGACAGTGATGCCACCCTCTACGTGAGGGTGTTTGGGGAAGATGGTCGCCGCGCAGGGTGCTGCCCCGAGGACGACGACCGCGGCCGGGAGCCTAGCTCCGGCAACGATGGAGAAGACAGCGCTCGCGTGACTGGCGGCGCTCGGGGTTCCCCAAGCTTCTCCGGTTCTTCTTCAGGCGGCGACTCTTCCTGCGGTGGCCGCGGTCAGCCTCCATGGCGTCGCATCTTCTTGGGGGTGGTAGCGTGTCCGCCCGCCGTCGCGCCCCGGTGAAGCGCGAGAGGGAGTCTGCCTGAGCCCCGGAGGCAGCTCGAGTCTTCTCTACAGGCCGGTGTGAGGCGAGTTGCGCCTGATCTGTTCTTCCTTTTTCTTGCGTAAAAAAGACAGTAGTCTGGAGCCCCGCGGGGGCGTGTTTGGGTTATTGCTGTTAATCATCGTTTTGCTTCCGTTATGGTGCCTTCCGGCTACGTGCCCGCGTGTGGATAGTTCCCGGCCCCAGCCGTGGGGGGGGGGCGACCGACCCAGGCCCTGTGTTCGTGTCGCGATGCCCGTGGGGCATGGACTGGAGGGGTGCTCCTGTAATGGACCCAGGTCGCGAACCCTTTGAACGACCAGGACGGGAACACTCGCGAGGGCGCTCGGCAGTCTCCCCCCCTCACGAGGCCTTGCATAAGAGAAATCGAGGCAGGAGAGTGAGAAGTCGAAGAACCACAAGCCAAAGACGGCAACAACTTCAATAAAACTTCGAATGAGAAGGAACAAGCCAACTGCGGAAAGCAAATGAAAAGCCGTGTCCGGCACCTAATCTAGTCTTCGACGTCTTCTCACCAGCACGGAGCTAAGTGCTGCCACTAGGCGTGGGAGGGAGCCCCAGGGCCTGAGGCCGGCGCTCCTGAGACTCCGGGGCATGTACAGCCCCAACTCATTATTACGTGAGAGTGTCACGGGCGGTGAGCTTCACAGGCGTTGGCCTTCTTCACAGGCTCCGGGCCTTTTCCAAAACGCGACAGCTTCACAGGCATTCGCCTTCTTCATAGGCTCTGGGCCTTTTCCAAAACGCGATAGCTTCACAGGCATTCGCCTTCTTCACAGGCTCTGGCCTTTTCCAAAACGCGACAGCTTCACAGGCATTCGCCTTCTTCACAGGCTTTGGGCCTTTTCCAAAACGCGACAGCTTCACAGGCATTCGCCTTATTCACAGGCTCTGGGCCTTTTTAGGGGTAGAACCTCCGGAGGTGCTGGATGTTCCATGCGTTCTGGACCGACACCCCCTCCTGAGTCTCCAAGCGCGCGGAGCCGGGCCTGGAAACATGAACAACTTTGAACGGGCCCTCCCACATGGGAGAGAGCTTGTGTAGCCCCTCCCTGGAGAGAACCCGCCTGAGCACGAGGTCTCCTACCTCGAGAGTTCTGGGGCGGATGTTGCAGCAGTGAGATCACCGCAGTGCCTGTTGGTACCTCGCCGCTTGCAGCGCGGCTTCTCGGCGACGTTCCTCCCCCAGCACGAGGTCCATCCCCCGCATGGCGTCCTGCTGCGCCTCATCGAACGCCAGGACCCGCACGGAGCGACGTCTGACCTCGTGAGGGAGGACCGCTTCAGCTCCGTAGACCAGGAAGAACGGGGTCTCTCCAGTCGGCTTGGTCGCGGTTGTGCGGATGGACCACAACACGGACTGAAGCTCGTCGTACCAACCTCTGTCGTAGGCCTCCAGCTTCTTCTTGAACGTCCTGGTCTTGAGGCCCCTCAGGACCTCTGCGTTGGCTCGCTCGGCCTGGCCGTTGCTTCGGGGGTGCGCCACCGAAGCATAGCATATCTGCGTTCCAAGGTTAGCACAGTATGTTTTGAAGAGGTTACTGGTGAACTGCGAACCGTTGTTCGTGATGAGGCGGTTCGGCACCCCGAACCGGCTCACGATGCCCTTGCTGAACTTGACCGCGGAACCCGCGGGAATGGTGTGGACAGCCTCCACTTCAGCCCACTTGGTGAACCACGGTGACGTAGAGGTAGCGGTAGCCCCCAGGCGCCCGAGGAAACGGGCCCAAGATGTCCAGCCCCCAGACTGCGAACGGCCACGAAAGGGGTATAGTCTGCAGGCCTCCTGCTAGCTGATGGATCTTCTTGGCATGGAACTGGCAGGCCTATCAAGCTTTCACTAGTTCGACGGCGTCGTTGAGTGCGGTGGGCCAATAAAACCCACTGCGGAACGCCTTGCCGACGAGGGTCCGTGATGATGAATGATGTCCATAGTCTTCGCTCTGTATATCTTCCAGCTGTTCCTTCCCTTGCTCCCTGGAGATGCAGCGCAGGGACACATCGTTTGGTCGCTTCCGGTAGAGTTCTCCATCCTTGATGCAATATGCCGTGGCCTGGCGTGCCACTCGCTCCGCTTCCTCCTCCTTCTCCGGCAGGGTCCCTTGTGTTAAGTAACTCCGGAGCTCCATGATCCAGCATCTCTCCTGAGGTTCCATCGTCAGGAGCAGGCGTGCTCCTGAGGCCGGGCCACAGGCCGGAGCTCCTGAGGCAGGTGGCTGGGGGAGCTCCTCCCGTGGCTGAGCCGTGCTTGACAATGACGGCAGGGCTGAGGGCTTGAAGAGCTGCTCCTTGAAAACGCCAGGCTCCTGAGGTAACTGCCTGGACGCCCGTTTGGCGATGTCATCGGCCTCCTGATTGGTGCCACGGGGCACATGCTGCAACTCCAACCCCCAGAACTGCTTCTCCATCCTGCGGACCTCCGCAAGGTAGGCTTCCATGTGCTCATCTTTCGGCTCGTACACCTTGTTGGAGAAATTGACAAGGAGCTGCGAATTGCCCTTGATTGTGAGGCGTTTCACCCCCAGGGCAGCTGCGGCCTTCAAGCCCGCTATTAAACCTTCATACTCCGCTATGTTGTTGGAGACCTTTTCACCTCGCTGGAAACAGAGCTGCACAGCATAGTAGAGCTTGTCCTGAGTGGGCGATATAAGCACCGCCCCAGCCCCTGCGCCATGCCTAGAGAACGCCCCATCGAAATACATGACCCAGCCTTCTGGCACCTCGCTTCCCGGGGAGAGAGACCGATCCTCGCCGGCCTTGAGGCCTGGTGCCTCCATCCATTCTGCCAAAAAATCCGCCAACGCTGCTCCCTTTATGACTCTGGTCATGCTGAATTCGAGCTGAAACGCTTGCAGTTCTATGTTCCACTCAGCGACCCTTCCAGCTGAGTTAGGGCTCCTGAGCACTCTCTCCAGGGGGTATGACGAGACGACCTTGATGGGGTGACCCTGAAAATAGTGCCGCAGCTTGCGCGAGGCCACCAGTAGCGCGAGGAGGAGTTTCTGAGGCATGGGGTACCGCGCCCTCGCATCCCGCAACACCGTGCTGACGAAGTACACCGGGTTCTCAAAGAGGTTGGGTGCGTCAGTGCTGGCGGCTCCCTTCGGAGACCGTGGCGCCTCTTGAGGTGATGAGGCCTCCTGAGGCTGGCCATCTGGGAGAGGGGCCTCTTCCGCCTCCGGCGCACTCCTCTGCGGCGGCTGATCCTCCTCAGCCGCGGTGGCGGTTCCTGTGGGCCTTCCTTGTTCCTGTTTTGCCTTGTCCCGGGCCGCTACTGCGGTTCTAATTCGACGCTCCTCTCTAACCGCCACCCGGGCCGCGCTGGCAGAGTAGGGAGTGGTGGCGAGGTAAAGCACCAGGGGCTCTTGAGGGTGCGGAGCCACCATGACCGGCGGGCTGGTCAGGTATCTCTTGAGATCCTGGAACGCCTTGTCGGCCTCTTCAGTCCACTCAAAGGGCCCCTGTTTCTTCATTAGCTGGAAGAAGGGCAGCGTTCGTTCCCCCAACTTGGAGATGAAGCGCCCTAGCGCGGTCACGCGCCCAGTGAGCTTCTGTGTTTCTCTGAGGGTCTTTGGCGGGCTCATGTCTTCCACCGCCTTGACCTTTTCCGGGTTAGCCTCGATGCCTCGGCGGGACACGAGGAAACCCAAGAGCTTGCCCGAGGGGACTCCGAACACACACTTCTCTGGGTTGAGCCATAGGTTCACTGTGTTGAGGCTCGCGAAGGTTTCCTCCAGGTCTTGTATTAGGGTCCTGGCCTCCTGAGACTTTACCACAATGTCATCGACGTAAGCTTCAACATTCTTCCCGAGCTGAAGGCCCAAGGTGATGTGCATTAGCCGCTGAAAGGTCGCCCCTGCGTTACGCAGCCCGAATGGCATGCATGTGTAGCAGTACACCCCACATGGGGTTAGGAAGGCTATCTTTTCGATGTCTTCTACCGCCATCTTGATCTGGTGATACCCAGAGAAGGCATCCAAGAAGCATAGCAGGACGCATTCCGCGGTGGAATCGACGATCTGGTCGATGCGGGGGAGCGGGAACGGATCTTGTAGGCACGCTTTGTTGAGGTTGGTGATGTCGACACACATGCGCTCTTTCCCTCCCTTCTTTGGCACAACGACAGGGTTGGCCAACCAATCCGGGTATCGGACCTCGTGAATGACCCCAGCGGCTTCTAATTTGCGGGTCTCTTGGACGATGAAGGCCTGCTTTTCTGTGGACTGCCGCCTGGCCTTCTGCTTCACAGGGCGCACGTTGGGGCACACGTTGAGGTGATGCTCAATTACACTCCTAGGGATCCTTGCCAACTGATCAGGCTCCCAAGCGAATACCTTCTTGTTGCGCGCAGGAACCCTACCAGGGCCTCCTCTTGCTCGGGTTCGAGGTTGGCGCCTATGGTGAAAGTGGCGTTGGTGGACCCGTCCTCATCAACGGGTATCTTCTTGGTTTTTGCCTTGTCTTGGGTGAACAACTGTTTCTTCTTGGCGGGTGCAGCCCCCTTGGGCTCGGGGGTCTCCAAGCCGGCGGGCTGTGCCGACGCTGCCGTCTTGAAGGCGAGCTTGAGTACCCGCAGCGCGTCTCCGGTGTCCCCGTGCACGGTGAGGACACCGCTGCTCCCGGGCATCTTCATGAGGTTGTACGCCGGGTGCGTCGCGGCCATGAACTGGGCCAGCGCTGGGTAGCCGAGGATGGCGTTGTAGGGGAAGCCGATGGGGGCGATGTCGAAGTCGACCAGCTCCGTGCGGAAGTTGTTGTAGGTGCCGAAGGTTACTGGGAGCCGGATCTGTCCCAAGGAGCTGGATGATCCGCCCCCAACGCCAGAGAAGGGCCGGCTGGGTTGCAGCCGTTCCAGGGGTATGCAGAGGAGGTTGAAGGCCTCGACCGAGAGCATGCTGAGGCCCGCACCGCCATCGACGAGAGTTCTGGTGATGGCCACCTGGCAGATGGTGGGGGTGCCCAGCATGGGGAGCGCACCCGAGCAGGCCGAGTTGGAGGGGTGGTCCTCGGAGCTGAAGGTCAGGCCGACCTTGGACGCCGCCCGGTCCGGGAGAGCCCCCTGCCGCGTGGAAGCAGCGCTGACCCGGCGGATGAACGACTTGACGTGGTTACTTGTAGGCGGCGCCTGCGAGCCGCCCAGGAGGGCTGCGACGACCGGGGGTGTTGGTGTGGCGCGATGGGCGGGGAAGAGGCTGCGGGGCTCTTCCCAAGAGGCCCCGGAGGTTTCCGGCAGGTGGAGCAGCCATGGGCGCGGAGCGCCGGTGAGGGCCATGGGGAGCCAGTTGGCCATGACCCTATCATCACCTCCAGCTTCGACGGGGGCCTCCTCGCTCGCCGGCAAGAAGGCCAGCGGATCTGTCACACCGTCGTAGCGTGGCGGCGTCGTTGGCCTGAACTTGTTCGACCACCGTACCCGTTGCAGGGCTGGGGCCAGGGCTCGGAGCCCCCTGGCCCCCGTGCTGGCGCCGGCGGCCGGAGCGGGCGACGCGCTACTCATCACGAGGCAGGCCGTGGTGGTGGCGGAAGAGAAAACTCCGGTGCACCCCCTACCTAGCGCGCCAAATGCTGGATTTCGGGTTCCGGCAGACCCTTGAGATTCGAACATTGGGGTGCGCATGGAGATTTCGCCTCCTACCTACCTGCACCCCTCCGCCTCGCTAAGATCTAAGCAATGGAAAGAACAAAACAAATGACACAGGGTTTATACTGGTTCGGGCCACCGTTGTGGTGTAATACCCTACTCCAGTGTGTGGCATGGTGGATTGCATCTTGAGCTGACGATGATGAACAATACAAGGAAGAACAGCCTCGCGAGGGTCTGCTCTTGGCCGGGGTGATGAACTGCTGGGAGGAGTTCAGTCACCCTTCTCTCTCTCTCCCCTCGCCCCCCTTGTTCTGTGGGTGGTTGGTCCTATTTATAGAGGCCCTGGTCCTCTTCCCAAATATCGAGCGGGAAGGGAGCCAACAATGGCGGCCTAATTTGAAGGGGGACAGCTAGTACCAGCTATCCTGACAAAAGTAGTCTTCGCCTGCACAAAGCTTTGGTGGTGAAGCCGTCTTGGGCTCCACAATGACCTCCGTCTTGCAGTCCTCCTGGTCTTGGTCTTGTTGCACCGAAATGGAAACCTTTGCCTGATGCCTCGGTACTCCGCGGCTGCGCTTGCTCCCTTTGCACCAAAGAGGAAAGGAGGACGCTGCGCGGGCTGGCACCCGCCTGGCGCCTTCGGTCATCATGGCTTGCGTCACGGGAACCTCGTGAGATACCCCGCCTTGATCTCTCCGCCACCTCGCGAGCCAGCCTGATGAGGCCGTGCCTGAGGAAGCTCCGCGTCATCCACCCAGCGAGGCTTGGCCCCTCGCGAGGGTCTTGGTTCTGTGTTGGTGAAGATGGGCCGTGCTGGGCCCCCTTTGAGCCACGCCGCAGGCAGGCAAGTCTGGGGACCCCCGTTCCCAGAACGCCGACAGATGTGATGTGGCAAGCTTTTTTTGACGAAAAACAGCATTGTGCTGATTTCATTCATTAAGATAGGATGAGACACCCCAAGAAATACGGTCAAGGTTTAGGATGGCTAACAGCCAGAAAGGGGAAGGAAAAGCTATACAAATGTACACTAGAAAAAGAAGGAAAGAGTGAAAGAAATTATCTCGCGCCTGTCCATTGTGCTCCTTTGAATCCAGCGATTCTCCAAGAATTCAGCTCATTGATAATGTTCTCAGCGACCTTCAGGAAGTGGTTTGCCTTGTTGTTGAATATGCAGTTGTTTCTTTCTTTCCAAACCTGCCAGGACACCGCCATTATAAGTGATGATAGGTCCTTTTTCCTGCCTGTACGATCCAGAGCCTTTAACCACCAGTCCAATATAGAGCCAGTATGAGCAATAGGTAAGAGGTTGAATGGAAAATTATATATCGCCAGCCAATAGCCCCAGATTCCAGCCGTGAAAGGGCAGCTAGATACAAGGTGCAGACCATCCTCCCACCCTAAGTGGCATAATTGACAAATCGAGCTGTGAGGCCAACCTCGCTTCGCAAGGTTGTCCGCAGTCAAACATTTGCCCTGTACAAAGAGCCAACTAAAAAATCTTATTCTTGGAGGAACCTTGATATGCCAAATGATCTCAGGAAGAGGAGAATCAATCTTGCCCCAGAATTGACATAGGTAAGCTGACTTAGCATTATATCTTCCATCCGCTGACCATTTCCAAATGAACTCATCCTCTAGGTTGGACAAAGTGACCACACTGGATCTGTGCCAGAAGTCAATGTATTCACGCAACACCTCGGTGCCGGGGTTGCGCTTGAGAAGAGTGACCCATTTTCTATTGGTGAGTCCTTCAGCCAACGATATTCTTCTGTTCTTGCTATGCTTGAAAAGGTTAGGAAATGAAACAGCTGGAAATCTCACTGTTGAGCCAGTGATCATGCCAAAAGGATATCTTAATACCACTACCAATTTTGATGGAGGTACAAGCAATGAAAAGAGCCTTAACGTGCTTGTCAACAGGGAGCTGCAGACCTTGCCATGGCTTATCCGGATCTGTGACGCTTTGCCAAAGCCAGCGTACTTTAAGCGCCCGCCCCTTAGCTTGAAGGTCATGGATGCCAAGCCCACCTACAGAGATGGGTGAGCATACCGAGGTCCAGCAGACAAGGCACTTGCCACCGCAGACAGCATCAGAGCCAGACCATAAAAAAGCACGACATAGCTTATCAATTTGCTTGATGACCCATTTCGGTTGATGAACAGCCAGAAGCATGAAAATTGGCATTGCCGAAAGTACAAACCTCACGAGTACCATTCTTCCAGTGGAGGAGATGCACCTAGCCTTCCAACCAGCAATCTTCTTAATTAACTTGTCAAGCAGGTCTTGGAAGTCAACGAGCTTCAACTGCCTATCAGATAGAGGCATCCCAAGGTAAGTGAAGGGGAAGCTAGCCAGCTGGCATCCAAGAGCCAGCTGCAGGGGAGTAAGGTCAAGGCCATCGCACCGAATAGGAAGGATCTTGCTTTTAGCCAGGTTAGTGATGAGACCAGTTGCTTCACCAAAAATCTTCAGCACTTCAGTTACAACCCCAAAATCATGCATCTTAGGATTGAGGAAAATGATGACATCATCTGCTTAAATAGATGCATGGTGTTTAACAAGTTGGTTACCCAGAGGGGATAGGATGTTGTTCCTTTGTGCTTTGTCCATCAACCTTCCAAGACAGTCCACCACAAGCACAACGAGCACCGGGGAGAGGGGATCTCCTTGCCTGAGGCCCTTACGATGGAGGATTTGTTGAGTGCATTTGGAGTTGACTAATATTCTTGGTGAAGCAGAGAAAAAGAGGGCTGATATCCATCCTCTCCACTTCAGCCCAAAGCCCAGACCTTGCCGTAGCTTAAGCAGAAACTCCTATGAAACTGAATCAAAGGCTTTGGATATATCCAACTTAAGCATAACAGAGGGGATTTTTTCTGCCTTAGGGTCTTAGCCATTGCCTGAACATATGATACAAACATGAGTGATGCTGAGGATGTGGTGGGATCGAAAAGGCGAAATATTCACACTCCTAATTATTTTCAGTTAAGTGAAGATGACGAGACAGCCAAGGCGTTGGTTGTTGAACATGTTGATTTGTTTCTTGAGGAAAAGGAGCGACGTGAGCACTTCCTCCAACCATTGAGCCATGCATATCCAAGTAACAAAGATGTACGTATAGATGAGTATACGTGGGATTCTAGTTGGAGAGATAGAGTTTTAGTTCATTGGTTTGAAAGGAAAAAGGTGCAGCTAGGATTCTTATTTCTGTTCCTGCCATGCAAGGAGAAGTACGACCATGCAGCATCTGGATCTAACAGTACGTGGAGCTACCTTTCCTTGAAGACCATCGGCTGGGGGCCACCTGGAAGCAGACCCGAAGAAGTCTTACTAGTTGTTTTTGTTTTTTATTCCTAAGATTTAATCAGGTTCGTCGTTATGTTTTGGTAGGTCATTGTTTTCCCTTTGGATTAGGAGTCTGGTTAGCGTGTTGGACAAACAATGTACGAGTCGGCTATGCTTGTATAAATAGCCACAATCTGGTCATTGTAAAGGGGAGGTTATTTGATAAATTAGACACGATGTGTTTTCAAGGGTAGACACCCGTATCAAGTTTTAGAGGGATCTTTAGAAAACCTCTGTGTTGCGATTTCTTTGTAGAAATTGTTCTTGCGCGTGAGTATCATTGTCGAGATTGATTTTCTCGTGCTGGGCCGTAAGGTTCAAACCCTCTATTTCGTGCATATCATGTGCGCGGGTGAGAGGCTACTGCTGCTGAAGGTGGAGTGTCGTGAAAGGTCGGGCCGCAATAACGGATCGGATCTCGCCTCGAGGTTCGGTCTATATCAACATAGACAAAATTATCATGTATGCTTCGCCCTTTAATGAATGCATTCTGACATGGGGAGGTTAGCTTGTTCATCCATGGTTGTAGTCTGGCAGCCATCATCTTGGCAATTAATTTTGCAAAGAAGTGGATTAGGCTAATGGGCCTAAAATCTTGAGGCCTAACAGCACCCTGGTGCTTTGGAAGCAAGGCAATAACAGCACTATTAAGCAGAAATAAGTTTTGCGTGTTCAGCCCTTGGAAGTGTCTCAAAGCAGCAATCAAGTCATATTTGACAGTATCCCAACACATGCGAAAGAAGAGGCCAGTGTAACCATCAGGACCAGGGGCCTTCTCTGGGTGCATATCAAAAACAGCCATTTTGATTTCCTCCTCCGAAAATGCAAGGTCAAGGGAAGTTAGATCACATGTAGGGAGGTCAAGGGCTTCGAGGTTTAAAGAAGAGTTCCTGGGTTGATAAGTGCCAAGAAGATCATTAAAATGTTGCCAGATATGCTCCTCTTTGTTTTGCTAGTCAGTATATTCGGTGTCTTGAACTAAGATAGAAGTAATCAAAATTTTCCTTCTTCTAGCAGTGGCCTTCAAGTGAAAAAACCGAGAGTTGCAGTCTCCCTCCTTGAGCTTGAGAAATCTGGAACGTTGACGCAACATACATCTGTCCAAGGCAGCAAAACCGAGGCTCATCATCTTTAACTTGCCTCTGAAAGTGTGCTCTTCGGGGGTGAGCATCCTGTTATCTCTAGCAATATCTAGCTGTAAGATAAGTTCGTGGACAATTATGGTCCTTAACTGAATATCACTCAGCAAAGAGGAAGCCCAAGACTTGAGCTTCTTGGCAGTGAAGGACAATTCGTTATGCAAATTGGTGTATGGATTGCTTGACTTAGTAGCCCTATCCCAAGCTGCAGTAACAACATCATTGAACCCCTCTAGCCGTACCCACATATTTTCAAACATGAATCTTCTCTGTGGCTTGAACAGAGCATTACTTGAAAGCAGGAGTGGACAATGATCTGAATCAGCGGAGGAAATGCCTTGTAACAGAGCATTGGGGAAAAGTTCATTCCAAGGTTGATTATAAAGAACCCTGTCGAGCCTGACCAGGATAGTGTGCAGTTGCTCATTGCTCCAAGTATATCTCCTACCATGCAAATACATGTCCTTGAGCTCCAACCGGTTCATAAAGTTTCTGAATGCATTGATCAACCCTCTATTGATATTACCATTGCTTTTGTTAGCAGCAGCAGCAATCAAGTTGAAATTGCCCACTTGTGAACACATACTTGACATGCAGAAAACAATAGCAATAAACTTGACACAATCATATGCTACATTCACAGTTTGGGTCTTGATGAGGACATCAATACCATTGTTACACCCACAACCCCTGGTGCTATACATACTGGACCAATTACTAGAGCTCGCGCACGCCAATTGAATTATCAGGTACTTTCGTGATGAGGACATCAATACCATTGTTACACCCACAGCCCCTGCTGTTATACATACTGGACCAATTACTAGAGCTCGCGCACGCCAATTGAATTATCAGGTACTTTCGTTTCTTGGTAATGATTATAATGTTCACGAGAATATGATGCTGCCTAAATTGGATACATTTGTTTTGCTTACAAATGAAGGGCCTATCTTGGACAAGAAAGATGAACCTTGGAGCAAGTTCAAGCATGGAGATGATGGCATGCGCAAGGGGAACAAGAACGGAGTTACAAATGATGATTCCGGGACTTTGAAGCCACCATAATAAGTGCATGAAGCCTTGGACGAAATATACAATATGCCACTTCATAAGTTTTGTCCAGAGGCTATTCTAGGTGCTGTGTCACCTTATTATTGGGTCAGGCCCATGTATTTTCGAAGTACTTAAGTATAGGCTGTTTTTAGAGTCTGTATGTGTGGGGAAGCAAGAGTTAGGGTTGGTTTCGGACCCCTCCACCAAGGGCCACGAAATTCCCCCTCTCTCCTCCATATATACATCCCTTAGGGCATCGTTTAGACTTTGGGTTTTGTTTAGATTAAAAGTTCGTCATAGCTGCAACTTCGCGTACTTCGTTTGTGTCCAACGACCAGACCAAGACGTCATAGAACCCCACCTTGATCAATAAAGCTTTCATCTTATATTCGGAATATCCAGATTGCAATCTCAGTTTCATGCTTGTTCTTCATTTGCTGGCAGGAAACAGACCCTCATGGTCAGGTTGATCGTGCTCTGGCATGGTCAATAACCCCTTGGAAGTTGGTTTACCGATTGCTAAGGCGCGACGTCTCGCACGTTCGTAGTCGGATCGTCAAGGTCGACTCCCACAGAAACGATAGCCACCATCTCATCGAAACATCGGGACACCTTCGCCTCTATCAAGTGGTATCAGATTTCCTGGTTGCTCAGTGAGATTTTACAGGTTTTTGTAGTTTAGACCGAGTCTGTCCTTCATACCTACAGTCCACGAAAAAAACCAAAAAAATTAAGGTTAGTTCATCATATCCGAACCAATCTGAGCCTTTGCATAATATTTTCAGTATTTTGCTTTGTTGAATTTGCGGTTGCATCGTCGTGTCTAGTTGTTGGTCTTAGAGTCTAGTCTTTTAGAGTTTGGAGTTCTGGTCATAAGTTGTCACGCCGCCATCGCACCATCATCATCGCCCCTTCCATATACCACCACCAATCCGTCTCCATATACCATCACCAATCTGTATCCATATACCACCACCAATCCATCTCCATATACCATCACCAATCCGTATCCATATACCACCACCAATCCATATCCATATACGACCACCAATCCGTATCCATATACCACCACCGCTGCCATATCCTACCATCATATATCCACCACCAATCCGAGTTCCTTTCATATTAGGTTTGTTTTCGAGGTCCGTCTAATTTCCGATTCATGCTTCCTTGCCTGAGTAGGTTTCAGAAGAAGAAAAAGTCCGGAGACCCCCGAGCAGTTTTTAGGCCAAAATTTTCACAGGCAAAAATAATTTTTCCCTATCCTATTTTTAGGCTCTTCTGAGTCTTTTGAGCCACATGCCATCATAGTGATTTTTTGTCTCACTTTTTCGTCGTCGCTGCCCTGATTTCGGAAAAAAAGTCAAAAAAAATCCGTGCCCATCTTGTCAGTTTGACGAGGGAAGAGTTTTGAGACACTCGCCATATAGTGATTTTTCGCAAAAAAAGAGGAGCGACAAAAAAAGAGCGAAAAATAAATTCCAGAGTGTGATTTTCCCTTGTTTACGTGCACCGCCATGATTTTTGTTAGTGTTCTAGGCTCGCGTCTCTAGCACGGTCTAGCCTAGGACCAACATAGTACTGTCGTTAAGCGTTTATCAACTTTGCATCTCTGAATTGATTATTGCTGACCCTTTTTGCTACCATATTATAAGCCTTCCCAGCTCCACATACATCTACGTTGTGCATTTGACTCTCGCTGGTAATCGCTCTGTCCTAGCTTTGAGAGTTTTGACTACGACGGTTTCCGATCACCGCTTGCTGCTGGGGAAGAACTGGTAAGAATTTGAGATTTGCTTGACGGATTTGTGACATCCACCACCACCTCTTGTTAGTAGTATGTAGGATCATATTCTTGTGTGTTTCTATTGCTGCTAACCATGGCAGGATCACAAGTCGATGAGACTGACTGGGAGAACCTGACGAATAAGGAGTTGCATGATAAATTTCAGCAAATGATGAGTGGACAGGTGCAAGATATGCTAAACAGATTTGAAGAGGCCATGGAGAAGATAGATGGCATGGAGAAGACGTTCGAAACAAAGCTCGATAACAAGTTTAATGAATTGCTCGCGCGTCTTCCACCACCACCACCGGCTTCCCCTAATGCACCTCTACAAAAATAGCAACAACAACAACAACAACAACAACGTCGCTTTACAAATCAAGTGGGACGAGCACAGCGCGTTCCCATTGACCCTGGGCAAAATTCTGGTGCCGTTGTTGATGCTTTTGCCGCTCCTGCTGCTACTACAGAGGTGGAGGACCATTACGAGGATGAGGTTGACCAAAATCAGAACTACGTGCAACCACCAGCACCACCACCACTAGGTCGTCCTCATGCATATCATCGCAACGGTAGGGCTGCCCCACCACCTGAGGTACATGACCATCTTCCTAAACTAAAATTGAATATTTCACCATTTGAGGGTACATATGTTCCTGATATATATCTTACTTGGGAGTTAGAAACTGAACAACGATTTACATGTTTACAATGTCCTGAGGAGAGACCTGTTCCTACTGTTGTTTGTGCTTTCACTAGCTTTGCATGTGTTTGGTGGTCTGAACATTGTAGATTATATCCTATTCCAGCTACTTGGGCTGCTTTGAAAACTGCTATGCGTACTCGTTGGGTTCCACCATATTATCAACGTGAATTACTTCAAAAATTGCAGTGTTTAAGACAAGGAAAAAATTATGTAGAAGAATATTATATGGAATTACAAACTGGCATGATTAGATGTGGTATTGTTGAGGAGACTAAAGCTACGCTTGCACGTTTTATGGGTGGATAAAATAGAGAGATTCAGACCATTCTAGGGTATAAGGAGTATATTAATATCACTCATTTGTCTCATCTTGCTTGTAAAGCTAAACGTGAAGTGCAGGATCGACAGGCATTGACGTGAACTAACTTTTCTACAGGTCGATCTTCATCATGGACACCACGTGCATCCTCTACTTCCACTCCACCAGCACCTCCAGCAGGTGGCACCTCCAGCCGTGATACAAGAAAGCAGGCACAACCACCACTTTCTTCCAAGAGCACACCTGCCGGACCTGCGCAGAGCTCTTCTTCTTCCATGGCATCAACAGGGCACAAAAGTGATATTATTTGTCGTCGTTGTAAGGGAAGAGGACATTTTGCGAGAGAATGCCAATATCAGCGTGTGATGATTGCTACTGAGGATGGTGGGTATGAGTCCGCTAGTGGCTATGATGAGGAGACTTTTGCTCTTATTACACATGAAGAACACGGTGGAGAGGATTCTGATCATGAGATGCAATACATGGCTGCTGAAGATGCTGACAGGTATGAATGTTTAGTTGCTCAACGTGTTTTGAGTGTGCAGGTTACACAAGCTGAGCAAAATCAGAGGCATAATTTGTTCCATACAAAGGGAGTTGTGAAGGAACGTTCTATTCACGTCATCGTAGAAGGAGGGAGCTGCAATAACTTGGCATGCGTGGAGATGGTGGAGAAGCTATCTCTCACCACAAGACCACATCCACATCCTTACTACATCCAATGGTTCAACAACAGCGGCAAGATTAAGGTAACATGTACTGTTCATGTGCATTTTAGTATCTCTACATATGCTGATTATGTTGATTGTGATGTGGTACCTATGCAAGCATGTTCCTTATTACTTGGTATACCATGGCAATTTGATAAAAATTTTGTACACAATGGTAGAAATAATCAGTATACTCTTGTTCATAAGGATAAAAATATTACTTTGCTTCCTACGACTCCTGATTCCATTTTGAAAGATGATATTAATTTTGCTAATAAAGCAAAATAGGAGAAAATAAAAGTGAAAATCAGATTGTGGCAAAAGAATTTGAGCAACAAATGCAGCCTAATAATAAACCATCTAGTGTTGCTTCTGAAATTAAATTGAAAAGTGCATGTTTACTTGCCACCAAATCTGACATTGATGATTTAGATTTTAGCAAATCTGTTTGCTATGCATTTGTGTGCAAAGAGGCATTATTTTAATGCGAGGCCGTGCCTTCCTCTTTTCCTCCTGCTATCACTAAAATTTTGCAGGAGTTCGCTGACGTCTTTCCACAAGACGTGCCACCGAGATTACCACTTATTCGAGGGATGAGCATCAAATTGACTTAATTCCCGGTGCATCATTACCCAACCGTGCACCATACCGTACCAATCCAGAGGAGACGAAGGAGATTATGCGTCAAGTACAAGAACTGCTTAACAAAGGTTATATACGCGAATCCCTTAGTCCTTGTGTTGTTCCTATAATTTAAGTGCCGAAAAAGGATGGTACGTCGCGTATGTGCGTCGATTGTAGAGGCATTAATAATATTACTATTCGTTATCATCATCCTATTCCTAGGCTAGATGATATGCTTGATGAATTGAGTGGCTCTACAACATTCTCCAAAGTTGATTTGCATAGTGGATACCATAATACTCGTATGAAATTGGGAGATGAATGGAAAACAGCCTTTAAAACTAAGTTTGGTTTATATGAGTGGTTAGTCTTGCCTTTTGGGTTAACTAGTGCACCTAGTACTTTCATGAGACTAATGAACGAATTTTACATGCTTTCATTGGACGATTTGTGGTAGTCTATTTTGATGATATACTGATTTATAGCAAATCTTTGGAAGAACATTTGGAACATTTACGTGTTGTTTTTATTGCTCTATGTGATGCACGTTTGTTTGGTAACCTTGGGAAGTGCACCTTTTGCACTGACCGAGTATCTTTTCTTGGCTATGTTGTTACTCCACAGGGAATTGAAGTTGATAAAGCCAAGATTGAAGCCATTGAGAGTTGGCCGCAGCCCAAAACGGTCATACAAGTGAGGAGTTTTCTTGGACTCGCTGGTTTCTATAGGTGTTTTGTGAGAGATTTTAGCACCATTGCTGCACCTCTCAACGAGCTTACAAAGAAGGATGTGCCTTTTGTTTGGGGTACCGCATAGGAAGAAGCCCTCACGGTATTGAAAGATAAGTTGACACAAGCTCCTTTACTCCAACTTCCTAATTTTAATAAGATTTTTGAGCTTGAATGTGATGCTAGTGGAATTGGATTAGGAGGTGTATTATTACAAGATGGCAAACCTGTTGCATACTTTTCTGAAAAATTGAGTGGGCCTAGTCTGAACTATTCTACTTATGATAAAGAATTATCTGCTCTTGTTCAGACTTTAGAGACATGGCAACATTATTTATGGCCCAAAGAATTTGTTATACATTTTGATCAGGAATCTTTGGAACATATTAAAAGTCAAGCTAAACTGAATCATAGACATGCTAAATGGGTTGAATTCATTGAGACTTTTCCTTATGTGATTAAACACAAGGGTAAAGAAAATGTTATTGCTGATGCTTTGTCTCGTCGCTATACTATGCTTTCACAACTTGACTTCAAAATATTTGGTTTGGAGACCATCAAAGATCAATATGTGCATGATGCTGATTTTAAAGATGTAATGCAGAATTGTAAAGAAGGACGAACATGGAACAAGTTCGTTATTAATGATGGCCTTGTGTTCCGTGCTAACAAGCTCTACATTCCTGCTAGCTCTGTTCGTCTTTTTTTGTTGCTGGAGGCGCATGGAGGAGGATTAATGGGACACTATGTCGTGAAGAAGACGGAGGATGTACTTGCTACACATTTCTTTTGGCCAACGATGAGACGGGATGTTGAGCGTTTTGTTGCTCGCTGCACTACATGTCAAAAAAGCTAAATCACGACTCAATCCTCATGGTTTATATATGCCTTTGCCTGTACCTAGTGTTCCTTGGGAGGATATATCTATGGACTTTGTTTTAGGTTTACCTTGAACAAAGAAGGGGAGGGATAGCATATTTGTTGTCGTGGATAGGTTCTCAAAAATGGCACACTTTATACCATGTCATAAAATCGATGATGCTGTTAATGTTGCTGATTTGTTCTTTCGTGAAATTATTCGCTTGCATGGTGTGCCGAATACTATTGTTTCTGATCGTGATACTAAATTTCTTAGCCACTTTTGGATATGTTTATGGGCTAAGTTGAGGACTACACTACTTTTTAGTACTACTTGTCACCCCCAAACTGATGGACAAACTAAAGTAGACAATAGAACATTGTCTACTATGCTTAGGGTTGTTTTGAAGAATAACAAGAAAATGTGGGAAGAATGCTTGCCTCATATTGAATTTTCTTATAATCATTCATTGCATTCTACTACTAAGATGTGCCCTTTTGAAATTGTGTATGGTTTCCTACCTCGTGCACCTATTGATTTGTTGCCTCTTCCATCTTCGGAGAAGGTTTATTTTGATGCTAAAGAACATGCTAAATTGATTTTAAAAGTGCACGAGTTAACTAAGGAAAACATTGAGCGTATGTATGCTAAATATAAACTTGCTGGAGATAAGGGTAGAAAACATGTTGTGTTTGCACCTGGAGATCTTGTTTGCTTACATTTGCATAAGGATAGATTTCCTAATTTGCGCTAATCAAAGCTAATGCCACGTGCTGATGGTCCTTTTAAGGTGTTAGAGAAAATAAATGATAATGCATATAAACTTGAGTTGCCTGCAGATTTTGGGGTTAGTCCCACTTTTAACATTGCAGATTTGAAGCCTTATTTGGGAGAGGATGATGAACTTTCATCGAGGACGACTTCATTTCAAGAAGGGGAGGATGATGAGGACATCAATACCATTGTTACACCCACAACCCCTGCTGCTATACATACTGGACCAATTACTAGAGCTTGCGCACGCCAATTGAATTATCAGGTACTTTCGTTTCTTGGTAACGATTCTAAAGTTCATGAGAATATGATGCTGCCTAAATTGGACAAGAAAGATGAACCTTGGAACAAGTTCAAGCATGGAGATGATGGCATGCGCAAGGGGATCAAGGACGGAGTTACAAGTGATGATTTCAGGACTTTGAAGCCACCATAACGAGTGCATGAAGCCTTGGACAAAATATACAAGATTCCACTTCATAAATTTCATTCAGAGGCTATTTTAGGTGCTGCGTCGCCTTATTATTGGGCCAGGCTCATGTATTTTCGAAATACTTAAGTATAGGCTGTTTTTAGAGTCTGTATGTGTGGGGAAACAAGAGTTAGGGTTGGTTTCGGACCCCTCCTCCAAGGGCCACGAAATCCCCCCTTCTTCCTCCATATATACAGCCCTTAGGGCATCGTTTAGACTTTAGGTTTTGTTTAGATTAAAAGTTCGCCATAGCTACAACTTTGCGTACTTCGTCGGTGTCCAACGACCATACCAAGACGTCACAGAACCCCACCTTGATCAATAAAGCTTTCATCTTATATTCGCAATATCCAGATTGCATTCTCAATTTCTTGCTTATTCTTCATTTTCTCGTAGGAAACAGACCCTCGTGGTCAGGTTGATCATGCTCAGGCGTGGTCAATAACCCCTCGGAAGTTGGTTTAGCGATTGCTAAGGCGTGACATCTCGCACGTTCGTAGTCGGATCGTCAAGGTCGACTCCCACAGAAACGATAGCCACCATCTCATCGAAACATCAGGAGACCTTCGCCTCTATCAGGTCTTGTCCATAACATCTGCAGAGGTTTGCGCACTTTTCCCCACAAGACTCGATCGCCTCCGTTTGGTTTCTCGCACTACATGGTGTTTGAGAAGACGGATGACCGAGACACAGTCTTTCAGAAGCGCTAGCACCTTACGATCAGGTAGACCGTACCACCTACATCCCCTACATCTGCTAGTCTACCACTGTAAGAGTTCGCACGACTTAGTCAACTATGCTAGAGCCCATAATAGCTTGTGGCTGCACACGGAAGTTTCTAGTATGAATAGTCTCATGATCCCTTTGTGCCTGGGTGGCGGTACAAAAGAAAACAGGCAAGTCCTGGAATACCCAGGTGCCTCGATCCACCCAGATGTGTGTTTAAGTTGCCACCTTAGATAACCATTCATTAACAAAACTCACATCTGTCATGGATATCACTCACCCAATCCACATCTACTAGCATAGCATGGTGTAATAAGCAAACGTAGAAGTAACTCCCAAAGGTTTGATAATAAATAGGTAATAGGTACTACCTCATCTACTTCCCATCCCACAATTTAATTAGATCCTAACCATGCAATGTGTGAGGGTTTGATCTAATGCAATAAAACTGGGTAGTAGAAAAGGTATGATCAAAGTGTTACTTGCCTTGCTGATGATCCGCGAAACCTAGAGATTCGAAGTAACAAGCGGCGCACTCCGGGTATTCTATCGTAGACAAACAAACAAGCATACAATAAGTACTCATCTAATGCACGGGTAAAACTCAAATAAGAGATCTAACCAGAAGGTTCAACTTAAGAACTCCGGTTGGCAAAAGAATCAAATCAAACAAAACAACGAAAGTCAAACGGCGAAAGAAAACAACTTCATTATACTAATCTAGGTCTAGGGCAAATTTTACAGTAGGAAAATCTTGTTTAAGTTGGTTAAACGGATAGAGGGTTTCGAGATGAAACTCTAGGCGCTTGAATCGCCTGAGTCCGATAAACGAGCGAAAAGTTATACTAAAAAGAAAATCAGATCAGGAATCGCGATCAGAAAAATCGCGGATTTAATCCGACAAAAAGAAAAACGACGAACGTTCGCTAGAACGAACAAACGGAAGAACGCTCGCTATTTAAATAAACCGGAAAAACCGATATATTTAAAAAAACCGATACTAAAAAAACCGGTAAAAACCCGATGGAAAAACCAAACGGTTTTTCGAAAAAAAATGGCGGCACGGATTTGGAGGCGAGGCGAACCTCGGGCGGCGTGCGGCGATGCGGGTAGCGGCGGCGGCGGGAGGCGGCGCGGCAGGGCGGCGCGGGGCGGCGGCGGCGACTAGGGCTGGGGCTGGCTAGGGTTTGGGGCGTTGCGGGCTGGGCTCCCCAGCTTATATTGCCTAGTTGGGCCGGAGTCCTAGTCGGACACGGCCCGTTAGGTCGGTTCGTTTTTTTTAAATAATTACGCTCGGAATAAAAATAAAAATAAATACTAAACGGACTCCAAAAATTCTGAAATAAATTTTCACGGGCTTCTAAAATCAAGCCTCACAAGGTGAACATTTATTTGGGACCTAAATGAAATTTTGAAAAACGCCAATTTTTCCTAAATTCAAATAAAACACCGAAAAAACTCCGAAATAAAATCTTATTTGATTTTATTATTAAATCCTCAATATTTCTTTATTGTGGGAAAGTAATTTTATTCCCTCTCTCTTATTTTTGTAATAGAAATAATTGATGATAAAATAATTAAAATCAAATGATCCTATTCTCAAAATTTGAGAAAACTCAAATATGAAAATAACGAAATCCCCAACTCTCTCCGTGGGTCATTGAGTTGCGTAGAATTTCTAGGATCAACCAAAATGCAAAATAAAATATGGTATGCAATGATGATCTAATGTATAACATTCCAAATTGAAAATTTGGGATGTTACAAACCTACCCCCCTTAAGATGAATCTCGCCCTCGAGATTCGGGTTGGCTAGAAAATAGGTGAGGGTGGTCCTTGAACAAATCTTCCTCTCGCTCCCAGGTGGCTTCATCCTCTGTGTGGTGGCTCCACTGAACTTTGCAAAACTTGATAACCTTGCTGCGAGTAACTCGGCTAGCGAACTCGAGAATCTTAATTGGTTTCTCCTTGTACGTCAAATCGTCATCCAACTGAATAGTTTCCAAAGGCACTGTGTCTCTCAAAGGTATGTCAGCCATCTCCGCGTGACATTTCTTCAACTGAGAAACGTGGAACACATCATGAACTCCTGACAATCCTTCAGGTAATTCCAACTTGTAGGCCACTTCTCCCATACGCTCCAAAACTCGATATGGTCCTACAAATCGTGGTGCTAACTTCCCTTTAACTCCAAAATGCTTTGTTCCCCGAAGTGGAGATACTCGAAGATAAGCTCTATCTCCGACTTCGTAAACTATCTCCTTGCGTTTTGAATCTGCATAACTTTTCTGTCTGGATTGGGCTACCTTGAGCCTATCGCGAATCAACTTCACCTTCTGTTCAGACTCTTTAATCAAGTCAGGTCCAAACAACTGGCGGTCTCCAACTTCGTCCCATGACAACGGTGTCCTGCACCTCCTTCCGTACAAAGCTTCGAAAGGGGCCATCTTTAAACTTGCTTGGTAACTGTTGTTGTAAGAGAACTCTTCATATGGAAAATTATCGTCCCAACTAGATCCATAATCTAGCGCACAAGCTCTCAGCATATCCTCCAAAATCTGATTGACTCTCTCGGTCTATGCATCTGTTTGTGGATGAAAAGCTGTACTGAATTCTAGCTTGGTACCCAAAGTTTCGTGCAACTGCTTCCAGAACTTTGAGGTAAACTGGGTTCCTCTATCTGATATGATACTCCTTGGAACTCCATGCAAACATACGATCCTGGTCATGTATATCTTTGCCAACTTAGCACTGGTGTAAGTGGTCTTTACTGGGATGAAATGAGCTACCTTTGTCAATCGATCAACTACAACCCAAATCGAGTCATAGCCTGAACGAGTCCTGGGCAATCCCGTGATAAAATCCATGCCTAGCTTATCCCACTTCCATTCGGGTATCGGCAATGGTTGTAACAATCCTGCTGGCTTCTGATGCTCTGCCTTTACTCTCTGACAGACATCACAAATAGCTACGTACTCTGCAATATCCTTCTTCATTCCGGTCCACCAAAAAATATCTTTCAAATCCAAATACATCTTGGTATTTCCTGGATGAATTGAATACGGTGAATCGTGTGCCTCTTGCAAAATCAACTTCCTGATCTCCGGGTCATTGGGCACGTAAACGCGGTCTTCAATCCATAGGGTATCGTGTTCATCCTCACGAAATCCTTTAGCTTTTCCTTTGCTCAGTTTCTCCTTAATAGCGGCAATCTCTTTGTCGGTCTTCTGGGCTTCTCTGATTCTATCCATCAAAGTGGATTGAATCTCCAATGCTGCTACATGGCCTCTCGGAACTATTTCCAAACATAGTTCACGTAGATTTTCTGCTAACTCCTTGGGTATTTCTCCCGTCATCAACATATTGACATGGCTCTTACGGCTTAATGCGTCAGCTACTACATTAGCTTTTCCGGGATGATAATGCAATCTCATATCATAATCCTTGATGAGCTCCAACCATCTCCTTTGTCTGAGATTCAACTCCTTCTGTGTGAAAATGTACTTCAAACTCTTATGATCCGTGTACACCTCACAATGGTTTCCAATGAGGAAATGCCTCCATGTTTTTAAAGCATGCACTATGGCTGCTAACTCCAAATCATGCGTAGAATAATTCAACTCATGAGGTTTCAGTTGTCTTGAGGCATATGAAACAACTCTCCCTTCATGCATAAGCACTGCTCCAAGTCCTCGACGTGAAGCGTCGCAATACACCTCATAATCTTTGGTCTGGTCTGGCAAAATCAACACTGGTGAGGTAACCAAGCGTTTCTTCAACTCCTGGAAACTAGCCTCACATTCCTCCATCCATATGAACTTGGTATCTTTCTTTAACAACTGAGTCATAGGCTTCGCAATCTTTGAGAAATTCTCAATAAATCTCCGGTAGTATCCTGCAAGTCCAAGAAAACTCCGGATCTCTCCAACTTTTGGGGCTTCCCACTTGGTCACGTTATCAACTTTAGCGGGATCTACTGCTATTCCTTCTCCGGATATAACGTGTCCGATAAATCCTACTTCCTTCAATGAAAACTCACATTTGCTGAACTTGGCACATAATTGATGTTCTGTGAGCTTTCCAAGTACCAAACGCAAATGCTCCTTATGCTCCTCTTCATTCTTCGAATAAACCAGGATATCATCAATGAACACTACGACAAACTTATCCAAAAACTCCATAAACACTTTGTTCATCATGTTCATAAAATAGGAAGGTGTGTTAGTCAGACCAAATGACATAACGGTATACTCATACAACCCATACCTGGTGGTAAAAGCTGTCTTTGGAATATCCTGTTCTCAAATCTTCAACTGGTGGTATCCTGATCGCAGATCAATCTTGGAAAATACTTTATCTCCTTGCAATCGATCAAACAGATCATTAATCATTGGTAGTGGGTACTTGTTCTTGATCGTTACTTCGTTCAATCCTCGATAATCAACAACCAACCTTAACGATCCATCCTTCTTCTCCACTAGAAGTACTGGCGATCCCCAAGGCGAAGAACATGGGCGGATATATCCCTTGTCCAGTAACTCCTTAATCTGCTTCTTAATTTCCACCAAATCCTTTGCTGGCATCCTATATGGTCTCTTTGATATTGGCCCGGTGCCTGGCAATAGCTCAATCAAAAACTCAATATCTCTATCCGGTGGCATGCCTGGCAACTCCTCTGGAAATACTTCAGGGAAATCCCTTACTACTGGTACTTCCTCGTGCACAACTCCTGTTAGGCAATTTACTTGAGTCCTCTTTGGCACATGCCGGGATACATACTTGATCCTTTTCCCATCTGGGGTGGTAAGCAAAATTGACTTACTAGCACATTCAATATTCCCTTCATACTTTGATAACCAATCTATGCCTAATATCACATCCAATCCTTGGGATTCCAATACTATTAGATCTGAGGGAAAAACATAGTTACCAATCCTTAATGGTAACCGATCACACCATAGGCTAGCCACATACTCTGCTCCAGGCGAGGTTACTAACATGGGTGACCTAAGGGCTTGGGTTGATAGGTTATACTTATCCACAAATCCCCTTGAGATGTATGAATGCGATGCACCAGTATCAAAAAGAACGAGTGCAGTAAATGACTTAACCAAAAACTTACCTATTACTGCATCGGGCTGAGCTTCAACCTCCTCCATGCTAACATGGTTCACCTGTCCCCTATTGAAAGGGTTCGGCTTCTTCCTAGAACTTCCATTGCCATTTCCATTTTGTATTTCAGGGCATTCATTGGCATAATGTCCGGGCTTCGAACACTTAAAGCAAGTGACTTGGCTCAGGTCCTTCTTGGCTGGGGTTGATGGGTTGGTGCGATTCTGGCTGTTGCTTCCTCCATTCCCATTATCATTCCTGGTGCTATTGTGATTGTGCGAGCTACCTCCTCCATGGGTATGCTGAAAATGTCCTCCTGGTCTAGGGGTAAAACGTGGCTTCTGCTGAGCTCCAGAACTATACTTTCCTTGTCCATACTTCCTCTTGCGATTCTCAATTTGCTTCTGCTAACCTTCAATCATAAGAGAACGATCTACCAACTCCTGGTAGTTGTTGAAGGTTGCTACCATCAACTGCATGCTCAACTCATCATTCAGTCCTTCCAGAAACTTCTCCTGCTTAGCTGCATCCGTAGCGACGTCATCTGGGGCATAACATGCTAACTTACTAAAGTCATCCACATACTGGCCAACTGTCCATCCTCCTTGGCGTAAGTTGCAAAACTCACGCTTCTTCATGGCCATAGCTCCTGCTGAAACATGTGCGGTACGAAAAGCCTGCTGAAACTGGTCCCATGTGACAGTGTCGACTGGGAAAGTGGCTGTGAAATTCTCCCACCATGATGCTGCGGGTCCTTCTAACTGATGTGCGACAAACCTCACCTTTTCCGCATCTGTGCATCCTGTTGTGGTCAACTCCCTAGCTGTCTTGCGAAGCCAATCATCTGCTACTATCGGCTCGGTGCTACTGGAAAACACCGGCGGATTCAGCCTAAGAAAACGGGCTAAGTGATCAACAGGTGGTGGTGGTGGTGGTGGGTTGTTGTTCTTGTTCCCTTGATTCTGATTCTGGACTAGCAACTGCATCAATGTGTTCTGCTGCTGGATCAACTGGGTGAGCTCCGGTGGAAAGGCAAATCCGGGGTCACGTCTCGGAGGCATCTGAGGGTTTAGAAAAGATGAGATGTAAGAATAGAGGGGGTCTAAAGAGAAAACACTACCCATATGCACATGAGGCAAAAGCAAACAATTCACTTCATTCAATCAAACAAGGGCATACAATCGATCTATCTATCGCAAAAGTGCTCGCACTACTATATTTACATGGTGGACTACTACTACTGATGAGGTGGTCTACTAGAAATATTCTTCGGTTGCAGACTCCATGATATCTGCTCCAGCTTCATCAACATAGTCATCATCGCTACTATCTGGATCTGAATCGGTGTCGTCGATGATGATGTATTCTTCCGGGCTAATCTCCTTGGGTTCTTCGTCTTCCTCTACTGGCGTATGGCCTCCCATAAATATTCCAATCTTCTTGATCAGGTCATCATTCTTCTCCACCAATACTTCAATTTCCTCTTCATAATCTTCACGTGTAGCCTTGAGTTCTTCCTCCAGTTCCTTGATTCTAGTCTTAGCCTTCTTCAGATCTATCATGTCGGTGCACATCTAGTTCTCCTGTCGTCGAATGTGCTGGTTTAGATCCTGGATAAAAGTTGCGATTGATCTATCCTTCCTGGTGCTGATCCTCTCCCAGTGTTCATCTTGGCACCCACAAATCTGGTAGATAGTATCCTTGAGGTCATTGCGGTAGACTTCTCCAATGCGCCCCATGGCGATGTGAGCTGCCATGCTCTGTCCTAGACTCCCAGTTGGTGCATCAAAAGAAAACTCTATGGGCTCAGTGACTGGCATGAACGTCCTTCCTGGAACTTGAACTTGAATTATCCAGCGCTCTTCTTCAGGTAAAGTGGCGTTGTAGGTTCTGGTGAAGCTTGGTACTCCTATGTTCAGATATCTAGTGACTTCCTTCAAGTGGCGTTCAAAGGGTGTATCTTCATCTGGTTGCGTGAACTTGTTCCTTGCATCCGCCATCCTAAAAGAGTAGAAAAGATGAGAAGTCAGATTAGAAGAGAGTGAAATAGTGATCTAGGTCTTTTAGCTTAGTGGTCGTGTCCTACAGTCAACCTGGCTCTGATACCATCTCTGTAGCGACCAGACCTCAAACAGTCTGATCTCTGTGCTCCGGTGTCATCCCTGGATCAGTAATGCTGACACCACACAGTACTCGGAGGATTTATAGCAGAGTAGCAATCACACACTTATTACATCGAGTGTCTCAAAAGAGAACTTAATACAATAAATATGGCTTAAGGCCATCTAATAATGATAATAGCGGAAGGCTTGGAAGATAAGTGAGTCCATCAACTCCAACGGCATCACTGAGTATAGAACCACGACCTAAAACTCCTTAATCGTCGTCTGAAAAGTCTGCAACATTAACGTTGCAGCCCGAAATGGGTCAGCACATGGAATATGCTGGCAATGTAACACATAGAGAGTAATGGAATGAAACAGCTATACTATATGCAATTTAGCTGGTGGAAAGCTCTATGGTTACAGTTCTGCATAAAGCCCATTTTTCCCTACTTCAAAGGAATAAAAAAAATTAACTATCATCGTAGTTGTTAAACATTGAGAATGGTTGACAGCATTCTCAATCCTAATTAAGCATCATCATTAAACATAACCCAACAAAATTAATTTAGAGTAACATGTTGAGATTCACATGATAATTCAGGTACTAGATACTCAAGATGTCCATAACCAGGGACACGGCTAACCATAATTAGTTTATTACACTCTGCAGAGGTTTGCGCACTTTTCCCCACAAGACTCGATCGCCTCCATTTGGTTTCTCGCACTACATGGTGTTTGAGAAGACGGATGACCGAGACACAGTCTTTCAGAAGCGCTAGCACCTTATGATCGGGTAGACCGTACCACCTACATCCCCTACATTTGCTAGTCTACCACTTTAAGAGTTCGCACGACTTAGTCAACTATGCTAGAGCCCATAATAGCTTGTGGCTGCACACGGAAGTTTCTAGTATGAATAGTCTCATCATCCCTTTGAGCCTGGGTGGCGGTCCAAAAGAAAACAGGCAAGTCCTGGAATACCCAGGTGCCTCAATTCACCCAGATGTGTGTTTAAGTTGCCACCTTAGATAACCATTAATTAACAAAACTCACATCTGTCATGGATATCACTCACCCAATCCACGTCTACTAGATAGCATCGTGTAATAAGCAAACGTAGAAGTAACTCCCAAAGGTTTGATAATAAACAGGTAATAGGTACTACCTCATCTACTTCCCATCCCACAATTTAATTAGATCCTAACCATGCAATGTGTGAGGGTTTGATATAATGCAATAAAACTGGGTAGTAGAAAAGGTATGATCAAAGTGTTACTTGCCTTGCTGATGATCCGCGAAACCTAGAGATTCGAAGTAACAAGCGGTGGACTCCGGGTATTCTATCGCAGACAAACAAACAAGCATACAATAAGTACTCATCTAATGCACGGGTAAAACTCAAATAAGATATCTAACCAGAAGGTTCAACTTAAGAACTCCGGTTGGCAAAAGAATCAAATCGAACAAAACAACGAAAGTCAAACGGCGAAAGAAAACAACTTCGTTCTACTAATCTGGATCTAGGGCAAATTTTACAGTAGCAAAATCTTGTTTAAGTTGGTTAAACGGATAGAGGGTTTCGAGACAAAACTCTAGGCGCTTGAATCGCCTGATTCCAATAAACGAGCGAAAAGTTACACTAAAAAGAAAATCGGATCAGGAATCGCGATCAGAAAAATCACGGATTTAATCCGAGAAAAAGAAAAACGACGAACGTTCGCTAAAACGAACGAGTGGACGAACGCTCGCTATTTAAATAAACTGGGAAAACCGATCTATTTAAAAAAACCGAAACTAAAAAAACCGGCGAAAAACCGATGGAAAAACCGAACGGTTTTTCGAAAAAAAAACAGTGGCACGGATTTCGAGGCGAGGCGAACCTCGGGCGGCGTCGGCGGGCGGCGGCAGCGGCGGCTAGGACTGGGGCTGGCTAGGGTTTGGGGCGCTGCAGGCTGGGCTCCCCGGCTTATATTCCCTAGTCGGGCCAGAGTCCTAGTCGGACACGGCCCGTTAGGTCGGTTCGTTTTTTTAATAATTACGCTCGGAAGAAAAATGAAAAGAAATACTAAACGGACTCCAAAATTCCGAAATAAATTTCCACGGGCTTCTAAAATCAAGCCTCACAAGGTGAACATTTATTTGGGACCTAAATGAAATTTTGAAAAACGCCTATTTTTCCTAAATTCAAATAAAACACCGAAAAAACTCCGAAATAAAATCTTATTTTATTTTATTATTAAATCCTCAATATTTCTTTATTTTGGGAAAGTCATTCTATTCCCTCTCTCATATTTTTGTAATAGAAATAATTGATGATAAAATAATTAAAATCAAATGATCCTATTCTCAAAAATTGAGAAAACTCAAATATGAAAATAACGAAATCCCCAACTCTCTCCGTGGGTCATTGAGTTGCGTAGAATTTCTAGGATCAACCAAAATGCAAAATAAAATATGGTATGCAATGATGATCTAATGTATAACATTCCAAATTAAAAATTTGGGATGTTACAGCATTACATCTTTAAAATCAGCATCATGCACATATTGATCTTTGATGGTCTCCAAACCAAATATTTTGAAGTCAAGTTGTGAAAGCATAGTATAGCGACGAGACAGTGCATCAGCAATAACATTTTCATTACCCTTCTTGTGTTTAATGACATAAGGGAAAGTCTCAATGAATTCAACCCATTTAGCATGTCTACGATTCAGTTTAGCTTGACTTTTAATATGTTTCATTCATGATCAGAATGTATAACAAATTCTTTGGGACATAAATAATGTTGCCATGTTTCTAAAGTCCGAACAAGAGCATATAATTCTTTAACATAAGTAGAATAATTCAGAGTAGGCCCACTCAATTTTCAGATAAGTATGCAACAGGTTTGCCATCTTGTAATAACACACCTCCTAATCCAATTCCACTAGCATCACATTCAAGCTCAAAAGTCTTATTAAAATGAGGAAGTTGGAGTGAAGGAGCACGAGTCAACTTATCTTTGATGCGGAGCATCCCTAGTTCATCCCCATGGACGCACCTACACCTCCAACTACACCACTTGGACCAATGACACGAGCCCGAGCCAAATCTATCAAAGATAAGGTGAACTCACTCCTCTCTAAACTTCCACTTTCTATGCATGAGACATGGCTACTACCTAAGTCCGAGGTGTTGTGCATGATTAGGCACCAAGAGGGCCCTCCCGAAGATGCGCATGAAGATGTACAAGTCCCCAAGTCCACGGATGAGGAGAGCCAACGGAAGGAGCCAAGAGCATCTCCCAGGCCCCGGACATCCGGCCAAGGCCCTAGACATCCGGCCCCTGGAGCTTCTTCCACTACAGCAGCACAGCCGCCGGAAGCTACAGGCCCCGAACATCCGGCCTCGGCAGCCCGGACATCCAGCCTCTCCCGAGCCCCCGGACATCTGGCCACCGGCCCGGAAATCCGGCCCCTTCGAACCCGAGAGTAGCAAATGCCACCACTCCAGCCCGGAGATCCGGCCCCCCAGCCCGGACATCCTGTGTCGCCTGAAAGCCCGGACATCCGGCCCAACCAGCCCGGACATCCAGCCTCCCCTGTCTGCGCACAGTGAAGGGCCGAGGCCCGTGAATCCCTTCTCCCCCGCTAGACTATATATACTCCACCCCGTACAACTTTCTAGGGTTAGCACAGGTTTAGCTCATGCTTGTGTGAGAGCTTTGCTCATCCACTTGGTTACCTTCTCCACGGAGATTCGAGCCTCCACCGGAGAAGATCCCCCATGCAGATTCAAGAGCCATCTTTAGGGAAGAACTCAAGACCTCGTCACGGAGAATAACCAGTTACCCTTTTGTATCGTCCCTAGTTGATCGTGGATCGTGCATCTTACCTTATCTACTCGAGGATCTAACACTTGTGTGACTTGTTCTTGTTAGTTTGAGTGTTTCTCTTGTGTCTCCCCTTGTGATTTCCCTCGTTTCCCTCTTTGTGTTCCTCGTGTTCTTTGCGGGATCCGCTCCTTTCGTGAAAGATCGGCCGATTAGGGTTCTACCCTACATCATCTTGGTATCAGAGCCGCGTTGATCACGATTTCGGTACAATACCGGAAGCAAGACCGGTAACCTCATCTTGGTATTGGACATATCACTCTTGCCATTACATTGATAGCCATCATAGCCTTACTCCTTTGCGTTGCTTACCCATCGAGACTAGCCATTGAGTATTGCCGACAACGAGACTTGTGCACATTAGTGATCATACTTCCCATAGCATACATACATCATTGTTGCATATATTGGTATCATCTCTTGTGTCACAAAGTTGTCATCCCATAGTCATTTGCTATCTTGGTTCGTCAAGCATTGCATGAGAAAAGAGCTCAAACATCAAAGAGCCAAACAAGCTTTTAAGCAAAGAGAAAAGATAAGCAAAGAGCTTTTAAGCAAGAACCATAGCATCTTACAACATTAAGATTGTCATACTCGATCATCTTGGATCATTTCATAGCAACACCTTGCATAAAGAAATATTTGGGATAGAAGTCGTTGCATTTTTGCAAAGTAAGTTGTGCGCAAGTTCTTGTATCCGCCTATTGTGCAATCGTGCTAGCGTCTCTCTAGTGTTGTGCAACAAGAGCATTTTTGTGGATTCCACATTTTGGCTCACCCTTGGTTGCACAACCCCACTTATCTTTTTGCGTGTGTGTTTCCGTGTACCTTATATGCTTGGTCTACTTGTTACATTGCATCTTGCGAATCTTTTCCTACATTATTGAAGCTCACTTACAATTGCATCAAATTTTGTGCCACCATCCTAACCAAGCTCCACCAAAAGCTTTTACTTGTGTAGGTGTGAGAAACCGACAAGAACTAGTACAAATTGTGCTATTTCCTTGTCCTACATTGGAGTGATCCTCGATCCACTTTCAACTTCGGTCATGGTACATTTGGTACTCATTCTTCTCTTTCTACCACTCACATTTGTCTTGGAATGATGGATAGGCCAAGTACTTCTACCAACCCACTCTTCATGTAGCAAGACGACGACATGAAATCCTTCGTCACCAAGAGTCACCTCTTTGGTGCAAAACGTGCTTTGCATCAAGAGAAACAAGCTATGAGTGAACGCATCGACAACCTCGCCGCCGACTTGCGACTTTCCGAGCAACATACAAGGGACTACTTCGACCACAAGCTCGACGATCACAAGAAAGAGAATGGCGCAAGGATGGACGAAATTCATGCTTTGTTGCTCAACCGCTCGTCTTCCACTTCAAGAAGGAGCCGTTCAAGCGGCCACTCCGACTTCACCCTCTCCGGCTCAAGTACACCGACATCGAACACCCTTCGCCGAGCCGCGCGCACCGACCGTCAAGCAAGTCTCAATCCCCTATGAGACACCGACTCTCAAGAGCACCGACAACGTCAAACTCAAGAGGCCTTTGTGCTAGCACGAGAACGGCAACGCCAACGCCAACATGAAGAGGAAGAGCGAGCGCATCTAAACCAAAATGCTCAAGATGCCGAGGCACAACGTCAAGAACAACAACTCCGTGACTCTCAAGCACCTGCGGCGCAACAAGCCCTACGCGATTCGAGTCGAGCCATAGCCGACCGAAGCCGACAAGCCCGTGAACAAGAGGAAGCACTTCGCGAAGAAATTCAAGAACGAAGATTTTAAGCTCGCGTGCATCGTCAAGTTCCTCCTCGAGCTCGACAACCTCCTTCACAAGCTCGCTAGGAACATCAAGTCAATCCAGAGCATGAAGACAATGGAGATCCTCCACGGCAAGAACAACATGACGATAACAACCCTCCGAGCCAAGAGCACCACGAGTTGATCAATCATCAACAACATGGGCGTCATCATCCTCGACCCCAACACAATGAAGAGCAACGTTATGGAAAACTCAAGTTCACCATGCCCAAGTTCAACGGAAGCAACGATCCCGAAGAGTACCTTTCATGGGCATTGAAGGTTGACAAGATTTTCCGTTTGCACAATTATGAAGTAGAGAAGAAGATCGCGATGGCATCCCTTGAGTTCCAACACTATGTCCTCATTTGGTGGGAACAAATCATAGAGCGCCGAGAGGCAAGAGGTGAACCACCCATCACTGCTTGGGCGCAAATGAAGGATGTCATGAGAGCACGCTTCGTACCTACCTACTACAACCGCGACCTCTTCAAGAAACTCCAACAACTCAAGCAAGGAACAAAGAGCGTTGAAGAATATTACAAGGAGATGGAGATTGCAATGATAAGAGCCAATGTCACGGAAGATGATGAGCAAACAAAGGCACGTTTGTTGAATGGACTCAATCATCCTATCAAGAAGATCGCCGACTTCCAAACATACTCAAATCTCATCGAGCTAGTGTACCAAACTACCAAAGCGGAACGCCAAGTGAAAGATGATTTCAAGAAGGCTTTGTAGTCGGTGTTGGATTTGTTGAAGCTTGGTTGTTGGAGAAGCTGTAGGACTTGGATGAGAACTTGGAATACTTGAAATCATCTTGCACTTGGCGTTCCGCTTTGGTGGCTTGGTGCACTAGCTCGATGAGATTTGAGTATGGTTGGAAGTCGGTGATCTTCTTGATGGGATGATTGAGGCCATTCAAGAAGCGTGCCATTGTTTGCTCAACATCTTCCGTGACATTGGCTCTTATCATTGCAATCTCCATCTCCTTGTAGTATTCTTCAACGCTCTTGGTTCTTTGCTTGAGTTGTTGGAGTTTCTTGAAGAGATCGCGGTTGTAATAGGTAGGTACGAAGCGTGCTCTCATTACATCCTTCATTTGCGCCCAAGTAGTGATGGGTGGATCACCTCTTGCCTCTTGGCGCTCAATGACTTGTTCCCACCAAATAAGGACATAGTCTTGGAACTCAAGGGATGCCATCGTGATCTTCTTCTCTTCTTCATAATTGTGCGAACGGAAGATCTTGTCAACTTTCAATGCTCATGAAAGTTACTCTTCGGGATCATTGCTTCCGTTGAACTTGGGCATGGTGAACTTGAGCTTGCCGTAGCGTTGCTCTTCATTGTGTTGGGGTCGGGGATGATGACGCCCATGTTGTAGATGATTGTTCAACTCGTGGTGCTCTTGACGCGGAGGGTTGTCAACCTCATGTTGCTCTTGTCGTGGAGGATTTCCATTGTCTTCATGCTCTCGATGAACTTGATGGTCTTGGCGAGCTTGTGGGGGAGCTTCGCGAGCTCGAGGAGGAACTTGACGATGCACGCGAGCTTGAAATCTTTGTTCTTGGATTTCTTCGCAATGTGCTTCCTCTTGTTCACGGGATTGACAGCCTCGGTCGGCAACAGCTCAACTCGAATCGCGTAAAGCTTGTTGCACCGCCAATGCCTGAGCATCACGGAGTTGTTGTTCTCGACGTTGTGCCTCGGCATCTTGTGCATTTTGGTGTAGACGCACGCATTCTTCCTCTTCATGTTGTCGTTGTCATTGCCGTTCTGGTGCTAGCGCAAAGGCTTCTTGGGTTTGACATCGTCGATGCTCTTGAGAGTCGGTGTCGCGTAGAGGATTGAGGTTTGCGTGATGCTCGTTGCGCGCAGCACATCGAAGAGTGTTCGAAGACGGTGTACTTCAGCCGGAGAGGGTGAAGTCAGAGTGGCGGCTTGAACGGCTCCTTCTTGAAGTGGAAGATGAGCGGTCGAGCAACAAAGCACGAATTTCGTCCATTATTGCGTCATTCTCTTACTTGTGATCGTCGAGCTTGTGGTCGAAGTTGTCCCTTGTACACTACTAGGAAAGTCGCAAGTCGGTGGCAAGGTTGCCGATGCGTTCACTCATAGCTTGTTTCTCTTGATGCAAAGCATGTTGTGCACCAAAGAGATGACTCTGGGTGACAAAGGAGTTCATGTCATCGTCTTGCTCCGTGAAGAGTGGGTTGGTAGAAGTACTTGGCCTATCCATCATTCCAAGACAAAAGTGAGTGGTAGAAAGAGAAGAACAAGTACCAAATGTACCTTGACCTAAGTTGAAAGTGGATCGAGGATCACTCCAATGTAGGACAAGGAAATAGCACAATTGGTACTAGCTCTTGTCGGTTTCTCACACCTACACAAGTAAAAGCTTTTGGTGGAGCTTGGTTAGGATGGTGGCACAAAAATTTGATGCAATTGTAAGTGAGCTTCAATAATGTTGGAAAAGATTTGCAAGATGCAATGTAACAAGTAGACCAAGCATATAAGGTACACGGAAACACACACGCAAAAAGATAAGTGGGGTTGTGCAACCAAGGGTGAGCCAAAATGTGGAATCCACAAAAATGCTCTTGTTGCACAACACTAGAGAGACGCTAGCACGATTGCATAATAGGAGGATACAAGAACTTGTGCACAACCTACTTAGCAAAAATGTAACGACTTCTATCCCAAATATGTTCTATGCAAGGTGTTGCTATGATATCATCCAAGATGATCGAGTATGACATTCTTAATGTTGTAAGATGCTATTGTTCTTGCTTAAAATCTCTTTGCTTGTCTTTCCTTTTTGCTTTAAAGCTTGTTTGGCTCTTTGATGTTTGAGCTCTTTTCTCATACAATGCTTGACGAACCAAGATAGCGATTGTGTATGCGGAAAAAACTTTGTGACACAAGGGGTGATACTAATATATGCAACAATGATGTATGTATGCGATGGGAGGTATGATCACTAATGTGCACAAGTCTCGTTGCTGGCAATACTCAAAGGCTAGTCTCGATGGGCAAGCAATGCAAAGGAGTGAGGCTAAGAAGGCTATCAATGTAATGGCAAGAGTGATATATCCAATACCAAGATGAGGTTACCGTTCTTGCTTACGGTTGAAGGTTTCAAAAGGATGAGATTATGGTCAGTGTCGTAGTGCACGGTCTTCAGTACGTTGGCGAAGATGTCGCTGCACTGTGGGCGGAGTTGTCGAAGTAGCGGAAATCGTCCGGAAGGTCCAGGCAAGGCAGAAGGTCCGGGGTCCGGAGGTTCCGATGCGGCCGGAAGGTCCAGTGGCTGGAAGGTCCGGGCGGGACCAGAAGGTCTGAGGGTCGCGAAACTGGCAAGAACAGAGAAGTGGGGATTGTGGACTTGGGCGGAAAAACTAGAGGAAAAACCCAAATCGTCAGGGGAAAAGCAAGGAAATTGGAGGAAAAGAAGGGTGGGGAGGCTAGATCTACGAGCCACACACAAAATTCAAGGATCAAATCCAACAAAACTTCAACACACCAACAAATCACAAAAAACAAATTGGGGCTATTTTTGGTGGGGATTTTCGGATTAGGACGAAAAACAACAAAATTAGGCTAGAAACACAATGGGGAGGCTCCGAAATCGTGATCAACGTGGCTCATGATACCAAGATGATGTAGGGTAGAACCCTAGTCGCCTGATCTTTCACGAAAAGGAGCGGATCCCACGAAGAACACGAGGAACACGAGGGGAAACGAGGGAAATCACGAAGGGAAACACGAGAGAATCACTCAACCAACAAGAAATAGTCACACATGTGCTAGATCCTCGAGTACATAAAGTAAGATGCACGATCCACCATCAACTAGGGACGATACACGGTAACCGGTCTTCTCCGTGAGGAGGTCTTGATGTTCTTCCCTAAAGAGGGGTCTTGAATCCGCTTGGGGATCTTCTCCGAGGATGTGCGATCTCCGAGGATAAGGTAACCAAGTGGATGAGCAAAGCTCTCACACAATCATGAGCTAAACATTTGCTAACCCTAGAACGTAGGTAGGAGAAGAGTACTTATAGTCTAGGTGACGAAAGGGTACACGGGCCTCGGGCCAAGTGGCTGCGCGCAGGCAGGGCCGGAAGTTCCGGGCGAGGCCGGAAGTTCCGGGCGTCGGAGGTTCCGGGGAAGGTTCGGCCTAACCCGAGAGTTAGCGCGGGTGGAGCTGGATTGGCATCCGGGGGCCGGAAGGTCCGGTCTGGACGGAAGTTCCGGGCGCCGGAAGGTCTGGGACGGGTTCTGGGCTAACCCGAGAGTTGGCACGACTGGGTTGGGCGAAGTCGTCGGAGGCAGGAAGCTCCGGGTCGGCCGGAAGGTCCGGGGGCCGGAAGTTCCAGGCTCTGGCCAGAGGTTCTAGGCTGTCCAGAGTGTTGACGGCTGTCTCTTCTTCTCCAGTCCTCAGCTCCGAGTCTTGAGCGGTGTACCTGATCACACATAGCATTTCGGACTTAGGCAGTAGCCATGTCTCACTTGCATAGGGGGAAAACTCAAGGAGGAGTGATGTCACCTCGGATTGAATAGCACATGCCCTAGCCCTTGTCATGGGTCCACTTGGAGCTTGAATAGTTGAGGGGGCGTCCATGGGGATGGTCGTGGGATGCTCCGCATCACTCCACGATGAGCAAAAACAAAAACCTAGTTTATTTTCCACCAAACGTGAGATAAGAGAAGTGTGTGAGAACCCATCTAGTGTGATGCGGAGCATCCCAAGATCATCCCCATGGACACACCCACACCTCCAACGACACCACTTGGACCAATGACACAAGACCGAGCCAAAGCTATCGAAGATAAGGTGAACTCAGTCCTCTCCGAACTTCCACTTTCTATGCATGAGACATGGCTACTACCTAAGTCCAAGGTGTTGTGCATGATTAGGTACCAAGAGGGCCCTCCCGAAGATGTGCATGAAGATGTACACGTCCCCAAGTCCACGGATAAGGAGAACCAACAGAGGGAGCCAAGAGCATCTCCCAGGCCCCGGACATACGGCCAAGGCCCCGGACGTCTGGCCCCTGGAGCGTCTTCCACTACAGCAGCCCAGCAGAAGGCTACAGCCCCGGACATCCGGCCCTGGCAGCCCGGACATCTGGCCCCTCCCGAGCCCTCGGACATCCGGCCACCAGCCCGGAAATCCGGCCCCTCCGAACCCGAGAGCAACAAATGCCACCGCTCCAGGCCAGACATCCGCCCCCCAGCCCGGACATCCGGCGTCGCCTGAAAGCTCGGACATCCGGCCCGACCAGCCCAGACATCCGGCCTCCCCTGTCTGCGCATAGTGAAGGGCTGAGGCCCGTGTATCCCTTCTCCCCCCTAGACTATATATACTCCATCCCGTACAGCTTTCTAGGGTTAGCAAAGGATTAGCTCATATTTTGTGTGAGATCTTTGCTCATCCACTTGGTTACCTTCTCCTCGGAGATTCGAGC
Organism: Triticum aestivum; assembly: GCF_018294505.1. Taxonomy (NCBI): domain Eukaryota; kingdom Viridiplantae; phylum Streptophyta; class Magnoliopsida; order Poales; family Poaceae; genus Triticum; species Triticum aestivum. The sequence continues at coordinate 326,886,744 of NC_057797.1, forward strand.
CTCCACTGGAGAAGATCCCCGAAGCGGATTCAAGACCCCTCTTTAAGGAAGAACCTCAAGACCTCCTCACGAAGAAGAACCGGTTACCATTTTGTATTGTCCCTAGTTGATCGTGGATCATGTATCTTACCTTATGTACTCGAGGATCTAGCCCATGTGTGACTTGTTCTTGTTAGTTTGAGTGTTCCCCTTGTGTTCCCCCTTGTATTTTCCCTCCTTCCCCTCTTTGTGTTCCTCATGTTCTTCGCGAGATCCGCTCCTTTCGTGAAAGATCGGGCGATTATGGTTCTACCCTACATCATCTTGGTATCTAGAGCCACGTTTATCACAATTTCGGAGCCTCTCCGTTGTGTTTCTAGCCTTGTTTTGTTGTTTTTCGTCCTAATTCGAAAATTCCCACCAAAAATAGCCCCAATTTTTTTCGTGATTTGTTGGTGTGTTGAGATTTTGTTGGTTTGGATCCGTGGATTTGCTTTGTTTATAGTGGATCTAGCTTCCCATCCTTTTCCCCCAATTTCCATCCACAAATTCCTTCGAATTTCACCCGGATTTAACCTCTCCATGCGGTATTCATCCCGTTCGTCCCCGGATCCAGAGCCCGGACATCCGGCCCGTCCAGCCCGGACATCCGGCCCCCGGCAGCAACATCTCCATCCACCGCCCCATTTTCCGCCCAAATTCCATCAAATTTTGTTCCGGTGCCCACCATATACCATATACCTTATACATTTCCGCATACCTCCACCACTTCTGGATAAAACAACCATTTTTGGACCGTTTCGCTCTCCGACACAATTTCTACTTCGAGGTTTGACAATTTGAGTTGCAGTACCATATCCTTTTGTGTTTCGGCTATCTAGGTTCGGTTCGACATCGACATCACCGCCGCTCATTTTCGCCACGGACGTGTCCTACATCGTCATCAACAACGACCACCTCGACTACACCTTGGTATTCGTGCCACCATTTTGACACCATACCGGAAGCAATACCAGTAACCTCATCTTGGTATTGGACATATCACTCTTGCCACTACATTGATAGCCATCATAGCCTTACTCCTTTGCGTTGCTTACCCATCGAGACTAGCCATTGAGTATTGCCGGCAACGAGACTTGTGCACATTAGTGATCATACTTCCCATAGCATACATACATCCTTGTTGCATATATTGGTATCATCTCTTGTGTCACAAAGTTGTCATCGCATACTCATTTGCTATCTTGGTTCATCAAGCATTGCATGAGAAAAGAGCTCCAACATCAAAGAGCCAAACAAGCTTTTAAGCAAAGAGCTTTTAAGCAAGAACCATAGCATCTTACAACATTAAGATTGTCATACTCGATCATCTTCGATCATATCATAGCAACACCTTGCACAAAGAAATATTTGGGATAGAAGTCATTGCATTTTTGCTAAGTAGGTTGATGAGGACATCAATACCATTGTTACACCCACAGCCCTTGCTGCTATACATACTGGACCAATTACTATAGCTCGCGCACGCCAATTTAATTATCAGGTACTTCCGTTTCTTGGTAACGATTCTAGTGCTCATGAGAATATGATGCTGCCTAAATTGGATACATTTTTTTGCTTACAAATGAATGGCCTAGCTTGGACAAGAAAGATGAACCTTGGAGCAAGTTCAAGCATGGAGATGATGGCATGCACAAGGGGATAAAAATGGAGTTACAAGTGATGATTTCAGGATTTGAAGCCACCATAAGGAGTGCTTGAAGCCTTGGACGAAATATACAAGATGTCACTTCACAAATTCCGTCCAGAGGCTATTCTAGGTGCTGCGTCACCTTATTATTGGGCCAGGCCCATGTATTTTCGAAATACTTAAGTATAGGCTGTTTTTGGAGTCCGTATGTGTGGGGAAACAAGAGTTAGGGTTGGTTTCGGACCCCTCCTCCAAGGGCCACGAAATTTCCCCTCTCTCCTCCATATATACAACCCTTAGGGCATCGTTTAGACTTTGGGTTTTGTTTAGACTAAAAGTTTGCCATAGCTGCAACTTCACGTCCTTCGTTTGTGTCCAACGACCAGACCAACATGTCACAGAACCCCACCTTCATTAATAAATCTTTCCTCTTTTATTCGCAATATCCAGATTGCAATCTCAGTTTCTTGCTTGTTCTTCATTTGCTCGCAGGAAATAGACCCTCGTGGTCAGGTTGATCATGCTCCGGCGTGGTCAATAACCCTCGGAAGTTGGTTTAGCGATTGCTAAGGCACGACGTCTTCGCATGTTCATAGTCGGATCGTCAAAGTCGACTCCCACAGAAAACGATATGTATCTCATCGAAACATCGGGATACCTTTGCCTCTATCAAGTGGTATCAGATTTCCAGGTTGCTCGGTGAGATTTTACATTTTTTCGTAGTTTTGATCCAGTCTGTTCTTCGTACCTATAGTCCACGAAAAAGCCAAAAAATTAGGGTTAGTTCATCCTATCCGAACCAATCTAAGCCTTCTTTGTTGATTTTGCGGTTGAATCATTGTGTCAAGTTACTGGTCTTAGCATCTAGTCCTTTAGAGTTTCGAGTTCTGTTCACAGGTTGTCACGTCGCCGCTGCCATATATCACCACTGCATCATCATCATCGCTGCTGCCATATACCACCACCACACCAACTTCATCTTCGCCGCTATATTCACCACCACATATTCACCACCAATCCGAGTCCATATACGCCACCACATATCTGCCACCATCACGCCAATCCGAGTCCACCTGCAACATATATCCGCCACCAGTCCGATTTCCACCAGATTCATCGCCGCCACCAGTCCGAGAGTCCACCAGATTCATCTTTGCCACCAGTCCTAGTCCGAGTCCATTAATTGTTGTTTTGTTTTCGATTTCCGGATCACGCATACTTCGGGTCGTGACAGAGTAGGACTCCTGAGATTCCATGCTACCCGCAGAAGAAAAATAGTTCCAAACTCAAAAAAAACTAAGTCTGGAAAATTCTGGCTAGGCAGTTTTTAGACCATTTGTAGACTTTTTCAAAAAAAATTGTTGCGGAGCAAAAAAAAGTGAAAAAAAACAAAAAAAAATTCAGAGCGTGCTCCTCCCTTGTTTACGCGCATTTCCGTGATTTTGTTAGTGTTCTAGGCTTGTGTCTCTAGCACGGTCTAGCCTAGGACCAGCACAATACCGTCGTTGAGCGTTTATTCAACTTTGCATCTCTGAATTGATTATTTCTGACCCTTTTTGCTACCATATTATAAGCCCTCCTAGCTCCACATACATCTACGTCGTGCGTTTGACTCTCCCTGGTAATCACTGTATCCAAGCTTTGAGAGTTTTGACTACGACGGTTGCGGATCACCGCCTACTGCTGGGTAAGAACTGGTAAGAATTTGAGATTTTCTTGACGGATTTGTGATTGTCCACCACTTGCTAGTAGTCTGTAGGATCATATTCTTGTGTGTTTCTATTGCTGCTAACCATGGCAGGATCACAAGCCGATGAGACTGACAGGGAGAACATGACAAACAAAGAGTTACATGATAAGTTTCAGCAAATGATGAGTGGACAGGTGGAAGATGTGCTAAATAGATTTGAAGAGGCCATGGAGAAGATAGATGGCATTGAGAAGGCGTTCGAAACAAAGCTCGATCACAGGTTTAATGAATTGCTCGCGCGTCTTCCACCGCCCGCTGCACCTGTCGCACCTCTACAACAACAACATCGTCTTTCAAATCAAGTGGATGAGCACAAGGCGTTCCCATTGAGCCTGGTCAAACTTCTGGTGCTGTTGTACCTACTATTGGTGCTTCTGTCGCTCCTGCTGCTACTGCAGAGGTGGAGGACCATTACGACGATGAGGTTGACCAAAATCAGAACTACGTGCAACCACCAGCACCACCACCACCAGGTCGTCCTCATGCATATCATCGCAATGGTAGGGCTGCACCACCACCTGAGGTACATGACCATCTTCTTAAACTAAAATTGAATATTTCACCATTTCAGGGTAGATATGTTCCTGATATATATCTTACTTGGGAGTTAGAAACTGAACAACGATTTACATGTTTACGATATCCTGAGGAGAGACGTGTTCCTGCTGCTGTTTGTGCTTTCACTAGCTTTGCATGTGTTTTGTGGTCTGAACATTGTAGATTATATCCTATTCCAGCTACTTGGGCTGCTTTGAAAACTACTATGCATACTCATTGGGTTCCACCATATTATCAACGTGAATTACTACAAAAATTGCAGCGTTTAAGACAAGGAAAAAATTCTGTAGAAGAATATTATCAGGAATTACAAACTGGCATGATTAGATGTGGTATTGTTGAGGAGAATGAAGCTATGCTTGCACGTTTTATGGGTGGATTAAATAGAGAGATTCAGACCATTCTAGAATATAAGGAGTATACTAATATCACTCGTTTATTCCATCTTGCTTGTAAAGCTGAACGTGAAGTGCAGGATCGACAGGCATTGGCGCGAACTAACTTTTCTGCAGGTCGATCTTCATCATGGACACCACGTGCATCCTCTACTTCCACTCCACCAGCACCTCCATCAGGTGCCACCTCTAGCCGTGATACAAGAAAGCAGGCACAACCACCAATATCTGCCAAGAGCACACCTACCGGACCTGCGCTGAGCTCTTCTTCTTCCATGGCATCAACAGGGCACACAAGTGATATTATTTGTCGTCATTGTAAGGGAAGAGGACATTTTGCGAGAGAATGCCAATCTCAACGTGTGATGATTGTTACTGAGGATGGTGGGTATGAGTCCGCTAGTGACTATGATGAGGAGACTTTGGCTCTTATTACACATGAAGAACACGGAGGAGAGGATTCTGATCATGAGACGCAATACATGGCTGCTGAAGATGCTGACAGGTATGAATGGTTAGTTGCTCAACGTGTTTTGAGTGTGCAGGTTACACAAGCTGAGCAAAATCAGAGGCATAATTTGTTCCATACAAAGAGAGTTGTGAAGGAACGTTCTGTTCGCGTCATCATAGATGGAGGGAGCTGCAATAACTTGGCTAGCATGGAGATTGTGGAGAAGCTATCTCTCACCACAAGACCACATCCACATCCTTACTACATCCAATGGTTCAACAACAGTGGCAAGGTTAAGGTAACATGTACTATTCGTGTGCATTTTAGTATCTCTACATATGTGATAGAGGTGAAGGTGTCCCGATGTTTCGATGAGATGGTGGCTATCGTCTCTGTGGGAGTCGACCTTGACGATCCGACTACGAACGTGCGAGACGTCGCGCCTTAGCAATCGCTAAACCAACTTCCGAGGGGCTATTGACCACGCTGGAGCATGACCAACCTGAGCACGAGGGTCTGTTTCCTGCGAGCAAACGAAGAACAAGCAAGAAACTGAGATTGCAATCTGGATATTGCGAATATAAGATGAAAGCTTTATTGATCAAGGTGGGGTTCTGTGACATCTTGGTCTGGTCGTCGGACACAAACAAAGTACGCGAAGTTAGAGCTATGGCGAACTTTTGATCTAAACAAAACCCCAAAGTCTAAACGATGCCCTAAGGGCTGTATATATGGAGGAAGAGGGGGGAATTTCGTAGCCCTTGGAGGAGGGGTCCGAAACCAACCCTAACTCATGTTTCCCCACACATACGGACTCTAAAAACAGCCTATACTTAAGTATTTCGAAAATACATGGGCCTGGCCCAATAATAAGGTGACACAGCACCTAAAATAGCCTCTGGGCGAAGTTTATGAAGTGGCATCTTGTATATTTCGTCCAAGGCTTCATGCACTCCTTATGGTGGCTTCAAAGTCCCTAAATCATCACTTGTAACTCCGTTCTTGATCCCCTTGCGCAAGCCATCATCTCCATGCTTGAACTTGCTCCAAGGTTCATCTTTCTTGTCCAAGCTAGGCCCTTCATTTGTAAGCAAAACAAATGTATCCAATTTAGGTAGCATCATATTCTCGTGAACATTAGAATCGTTACCAAGAAACGAAAGTACCTGATAATTCAATTGGCGTGCGTGAGCTCTAGTAATTGGTCTAGTATGTATAGCAGTAGGGGCTGTGGGTGTAACAATGGTATTGATGTCGTCATCATCCTCCCCTTCTTCAAATGAAGTCGTCCTCGACAGAAGCTCATCTTACTCACCCAAATAAGGCATCAAATCTGCAATGTTAAAAGTGGGATTAACCCCAAAATCTGCAGGTAGCTCAAGTTTATATGCATTATCATTTATTTTCTCTAACACCTTAAAAGGACCATCATCACGTGGCATTACCTTTGATTTGCGCAAATTAGGAAATCTATCCTTATGCAAATGTAACCAAACAAGATCTCTAGGTGCAAACACAACATGTTTTCTACCCTTATCTCTAGCAAGTTTATATTTAGCATTCATACGCTCAATGTTTTCCTTAGTTAACTCATGCATTTTTAAATCAATTCAACACGTTCTTTAGCATCAAAATTAACCTTCTCCCAAGATGGAAGAGGCAACAAATCAATAGGTGCACGAGGTAGGAAACCATACACAATTTCAAAAGGGCACATCTTAGTAGTAGAATGCAATGAACGATTATAAGCAAATTCACTATGAGGCAAGAATTCTTCCCGCATTTTCTTGTTATTCTTCAAAACAGCCCTAAGCATAGTAGACAATGTTCTATTGACTACTTCAGTTTGTCCATCAGTTTGGGGGCGACAAGTAGTACTAAAAAGCAGTTTAGTCCCCAACTTAGCCCATAAACATCTCCAAAAGTGGCTAAGAAATTTAGTATCACGATCTGAAACAATAGTATTTGGCACACCATGCAAGCGAATAATTTCACGAAAGAACAAATCAACAACATTAACAGCATCATCGCTTTTATGACATGGTATAAAGTGTGCCATTTTCGAGAACCTATCCACGACAACAAATATGCTATCCCTCCCCTTCTTTGTTCGAGGTAAACCTAAAACAAAGTCCATAGATATATCCTCCCAAGGAACACAAGGTACAGGCAAAGGCATATATAAACCATGAGGATTGAGTCGTGACTTAGCTTTTTGACATGTAGTGCAGCGAGCAACAAAACGCTCAACATCCCGTCTCATCTTTGGCAAAAGAAATGTGTAGCAAGTATATCCTCCATCTTCTTGATGCCAAAGTGTCCCATTAATCCTCCTCCATGCGCCTCTTGCAACAAGAAAAGACGAACGGAGCTAGCTGGAATGCATAGCTTGTTAGCACGAAACACAAATCCATCGTTAAGAATGGACTTGTTCCAAGTTCTCCCTTCCTTACAATTCTGCAATACATCTTTAAATTCAGCATCATGCACATATTGATCTTTGATGGTCTCCAAACCAAATATTTTAAAGTCAAGTTGTGAAAGCATAGTATAACGATATGAGACAATGCATCGGCAATAACATTTTCTTTACCCTTCTTGTGTTTAATGACATAAGGTAAAGTCTCAATGAATTCAACCATTTAACATGTCTACGGTTCAGTTTTGCTTGACTTTTAATGTGTTTCAATGATTCATGATCAGAATGTATAACAAATTCCTTGGGCCAAAAATAATGTTGCCATGTTTCTAAGGTCCGTACAAGAGCATATAATTCTTTGTCATAAGTAGAATAGTTCAGACTAGGCCCACCCAATTTTTCAAAAAAGTATGCAACATGTTTGCCATCTTGTAATAACACACCTCCTAATCCAATTCCACTAGCATCACATTCAAGCTCAAAAGTCTTATTAAAATCATGAAGTTGGAGTCAAGGAGCATGTGTTAACTTATCTTTCAATACCGTGAAGGCTTCTTCCTGTGCGGTACCCCAAACAAAAGGCACATCCTTCTTTCTAAGCTCGTTGAGAGGTGCAGCAATGGTGCTGAAATCTCTCACAAAACGCCTATAGAAACCAGCGAAGCCAAGGAAACTCCTCACTTGTGTAACCGTTTTGATCTGCGGCCAACTCTCAATAGCTTCAATCTTGGCTTGATCAACTTCAATTCCCTATAGAGGAACAACATAGCCAAGAAAAGATACTCGGTCAGTGCAAAAGGTGCACTTTCCAAGGTTACCAAACAAACGTGCATCACGTAGAGCAATAAAAACAGCATGTAAATGTTCCAAATGTTCCTCCAAAGATTTGCTCTAAATCAATATATCATCAAAGTAAACTACCACAAATTGTCTAATGAAAGCTCGTAAAACTTCGTTCACTAACCTCATGAAAGTACTAGGTGCATTAGTTAACCCAAAAGGCATGACTAACCACTCAAATAATCCAAACTTAGTTTTAAATGCTGTTTTCCATTCATCTCCCATTTTCATACGAATTTGATGGTTTCCACTACGCAAATCAACTTTGGAGAATATTGTAGAGCCACTCAATTCATCAAGCATATCATCTAGCCTAGGAATAGGATGACGATAACGAATAGTAATATTATTAATGCCTCTACAATCAACGCACATACGCGACGTACCATCTTTTTTCGGCACTAAAATTATAGGAACCGCACAAGGACTAAGGGATTCACGTATATAACCTTTGTTGAGCAGTTCTTGTACTTGACGCATAATCTCCTTCGTCTCCTCTAGATTGGAACGGTATGGTGCACAGTTGGGTAATGATGCACCGGGAATTAAGTCAATTTGAGGCTCAATTCCTCGAATAGGTGGTAATCTTGGTGGCACGTCTTGTGGAAAGACGTTAGCGAACTCCTGCAAAATGTTAGTGACAGCAGGAGGCAAAGAGGAGACGTGCTATATGGCAGCGACGATGAAGTTGGTGCGGTGGTGATATATGGCAGCAGCGATGATGATGATGCGGTGGTGATATATGGCAGCGGCGACGTGCCAACCTGTGAACAGAACTCAAAACTCTAAAGGACTAGATGCTAAGACCAGCAACTTGACACGACGATGCAACCGCAAATTCAACAAAGCAAATAAAGAAAAGATTACGCAAAGGCTCAGATTAATTGGATAGGATGAGCTAAACCTAAATTTTTTTTGGCTTTTTCGTGGACTATAGGTACGAAGAGAAGACTCGATCTAAACTACGAAAAACTGTAAAATCTCACCGAGCAACCCGAAAATCTGATACGACTTGATAGAGGCGAAGGTGTCCTGATGTTTCGATGAGATGGTGCTATCGTTTCTATGGGACTCGACCTTGGCGATCCGACTACGAACGTGCGAGACGTCGCGCCTTAGCAATCGCTAAACCAACTTCCGAGGGGTTATTGACCACGCCGGAGCACGATCAACCTGACCACGAGGGTTTGTTTCTTGTGACCAAACGAAGAAAAAGCAAGAAACTGAGATTGCAATCTAGATATTGTGAATATAAGATGAAAGCTTTATTGATCAAGGTGGGTTCTGTGACGTCTTGGTTTGGTCGTTGGACACAAACGAAGTACGCGAAGTTGCTGCTATGGCGAACTTCTAATCTAAACAAAACCCCAAAGTCTAAACGATGCCCTAAGGGCTGTATATACGGAGGAAGAGGGGGGAATTTCGTGGCCCTTGGAGGAGGGGTCCGAAACCAACCCTAACTCCTGTTTCCCCATACATCCAGACTCTAAAAACAGCCTATACTTAAGTATTTCGAAAATACATGGGCCTGCCCCAATAATAAGGTGACACATCACCTAAAATAGCCTCTGGGCGAAGTTTATGAAGTGGCATCTTGTATATTTCGTCCAAGGCTTCATGCACTCCTTATGGTGGCTTCAAACTCCTGAAATCATCACTTGTAACTCCGTTCTTGATCCCCTTGCGCATGCCATCATCTCCATGCTTGAACTTGCTCCAAGGTTCATCTTTCTTGTCCAAGCTAGGACCTTCATTTGTAAGAAAAACAAATGTATCCAATTTAGGCAGCATCATATTCTCAAGAACATTAGAATCGTTACCAAGAAACGAAAGTACTTGATAATTCAATTGGCGTGCGCGAGCTCTAGTAATTGGTCTAGTATGTATAGCAGCAGGGGCTGTGGGTGTAACACTGGTATTGATGTCCTCATCAATATGCTGATTATGTTGATTGTGATGTGGTACCTATGCAAGCAAGTTCCTTATTAGTAGGTAGACCACGGCAATTTGATAAAAATTCTGTACACCATGGTAGAAACAATCAGTATACTCTTGTTCATAAGGATAAAAATATTACTTTGCTTCCTATGACTCCTAATTCCATTTTGAAAGATGATATTAATAGAGCTAATAAAGAAAAACAGGAGAAAAATAAAAGTGAAAATCAGATTCTGGCAAAAGAATTTGAGCAACAAATGCAGCCTAATAATAAACCATCTAGTGTTGCTTCTGAAATTAAATTGAAAAGTGCATGTTTAATTGCCACCAAATCTGATATTGATGATTTAGATTTTAGCAAATCTGTTTGCTATGCTTTTGTGCAAATAGGCATTATTTTCATTCGAGGACGTGCCTTCCTCTTTGCCTCCTGGTGTCACTAACATTTTGCAGGAGTTCGCTGACGTCTTTCCACAAGACTTGCCACCGGGATTACCACCTATTCGAGGGATTGAGCATCAAATTCACTTAATTCCCGGTGCATCATTACCCAACCGTGCACCATACCGTACCAATCCAGAGGAGACGAAGGAGATTATGCGTCAAGTACAAGAACTACTCGACAAAGGTTATATATGTGAATCCCTTAGTCCTTGTGCTGTTCCTATCATTTTAGTGCCGAAAAAGGATGGTACGTCACGTATGTGCGTTGATTGTAGAGGCATTAATAATATTACTATTTGTTATCGTCATCCTATTCCTAGGCTAGATGACATGCTTGATGAATTGAGTGGCTCTACAATATTTTCCAAAGATGATTTGCGTAGTGGATACCATCAAATTCGTATGAAATTGGGAGAAGAATGGAAAATAGCATTTAAAACTAAGTTTGGATTATATGAGTGTTTAGTCATGCCTTTTGGGTTAACTAATGCACCTAGTACTTTCATGACGTTAATGAACGAAGTTTTACGTGCTTTCATTGGACGATTTGGTAGTTTACTTTGATGACATATTGATTTATAGCAAATCTTTGGAGGAACATTTGGAACATTTATGTGTTGTTTTTATTGCTCTACGTGATGCACGTTTGTTTGGTAACCTTGGAAAGAGCACCTTTTGCACCGACCGAGTATCTTTTCTTGGCTATGTTGTTACTCCACAGGGAATTGAAGTTGATAAAGCCAAGATTGAAGCTATTGAGAGTTGGCCGCAGCCCAAAACGGTGACACAAGTGAGGAGTTTCCTTGGCCTCGCTGGTTTCTATAGCCGTTTTGTGAGAGATTTCAGCACCATTGCTGCAACTCTCAATGAGCTTATAAAGAAGGATGTGCCTTTTGTTTGGGGTACCGCACAGGAAGAAGCCTTTACGGTATTGAAAGATAAGTTGACACATGCTCCTTTACTCTAACTTCCTGATTTTAATAAGACTTTTGAGCTTGAATGTGATGCTAGTGGAATTGGATTAGGAGGTGTGTAATTACAAGATGGCAAACCTGTTGCATACTTTTCTAAAAAATTGAGCGGGCCTAGTCTGAACTATTCTACTTATGATAAAGAATTATATGCTCTTGTTCGGACCTTAGAAACATGGCAACATTATTTATGGCCCAAGGAATTTGTTATACATTTTGATCATGAATCTTTGAAACACATTAAAATTCAAGCAAAACTGAACCATAGACATGCTAAATGGGTTGAATTCATTGAGACTTTCCCTTATGTCGTTAAACACAAAAAGGGTAAAGAAAATGTTATTGCTAATGCTTTGTCTCGTCATTATACTATGCTTTCACAACTCGACTTTAAAATATTTGGTTTGGAGACCATCAAAGATCAATATATGCATGATGCTGAATTTAAAGATGTATTGCAGAATTGTAAGGAAGGGAGAACTTGGAACAAGGTCATTCTTAATGATGGATTTGTGTTTCGTGCTAACAAGCTATGCATTCCAGCTAGCTCTGTTCGTCTTTTGTTTTTGCAGAAGGCGCATGGAGGAGGATTAATGGGACACTTTGGCATCAAGAAGACGGAGGATATACTTGCTACACATTTCTTTTGCCAAAGATGAGACGGGATGTTGAGCGTTTTGTTGCTCGCTGCACTACATGTCAAAAAGTTAAGTCACGACTAAATCCTCATGGTTTATATATGCCTTTGCCTGTACCTTGTGTTCCTTGGGAGGATATATCTATGGACTTTGTTTTAGGTTTACCTCGAACAAGGAAGGGGAGGGATAGCATATTTGTTTTCGTGGATAGGTTCTCGAAAATGGCACACTTTATACCATGTCATAAAAGCGATGATGCGGTTAATGTTGCTGATTTGTTCTTTCGTGAAATTACTCGCTTGCATGGTGTGCCAAATACTATTGTTCAGATCGTGATACCAAATTTCTTAGCCACTTTTGGAGATTTTTATGGGCTAAGTTGGGGACTAAACTACTTTTTAGTACTACTTGTCAGCCCCAAACTGATGGACACACTGTAGTAGTCAATAGAACTTTGTCTACTATGCTTAGAGCTGTTTTGAAGAATAATAAGAAAATGTGGGAAGATTGCTTGCCTCATATTGAATTTGCTTATAATCGTTCATTGCATTCTACTACTAAGATGTGCCCTTTTGAAATTGTGTATGGTTTCCTACCACATGCACCTATTGATTTGTTGCCTCTTCCATCTTCGGAGAAGGTTAATTTTGATGCTAAAGAACATGCTGAATTGATTTTAAAAATGCATGAGTTAACTAAGGAAAACATTGAGCGTATGAATGCTAAATATAATCTTGCAGGAGATAAGGGTAGAAAACATGTTGTGTTTGCACCTGGAGATCTTGTTTGGTTACATTTGCGCAAGGATAGATTTCCTAATTTGTGCAAATCAAAGCTAATGCAACGTGTTGATGGTCCTTTTAAGGTGTTAGAGAAAATGAATGATAATGCATATAAACTTGAGCTACCTGCAGATTTTGGGGTTAGTCCCACTTTTAACATTGTAGATTTGAAGCCTTATTTGGGTGAGGAAGATGAGCTTTCGTCGAGGACGACTTCATTTCAAGAAGGGGAGGATGATGAGGACATCAATACCATTGTTATCCCCACAACCCCTGCTGCTATACATACTGGACCAATTACTAGAGCTTGCGCACGCCAATTGAATTATTAGGTACTTTCGTTTCTTGGTAACGATTGTAATGCTCATGAGAATATGATGTTGCCTAAATTGCATACATTTGGTTTGCTTACAAATGAAGGGCCTAGCTTGGACAAGAAAGATGAACCTTGGAACAAGTTCAAGCATGGAGATGATGGCATGTGCAAGGGGATAAAGAACGGAGTTACAAGTGATTATTTCAGGACTTTGAAGCCACCATAAGGAGTGCCTGAAGCCTTGGACGAAATATACAAGATGTCACTTCATAAATTTCGTCCAGAGGCTATTCTAGGTGATGTGTCACCTTATTATTGGGCCAGGCCCATGTATTTTCGAAATACTTAAGTATAGGTTGTTTTTAGAGTCTGTATGTGTGGGGAAACTCGAGTTAGGGTTGGTTTCAGACCCCTCCTCCAAGGGACACGAAATTCCCCCTCTCTACTCCATATATACAGCCCTTAGGGCATCGTTTAGACTTTGGGTTTTGTTTAGACTAAAAGTTCGCCATAGCTGCAACTTCGTGTCCTTCGTTTGTGTCCAACGACCAGACCAAGATGTCATAGAACCCCACCTTCATTAATAAAGCTTTCCTCTTTTATTCACAATATCCAGATTGAAATCTCAGTTTCTTGCTTGTTCTTCATTTGCTCGCAGGAAATAGACCCTCGTGGTCAGGTTGATCGTGCTCCGGGGTGGTCAATAACCCTCGGAAGTTGGTTTAGCGATTGCTAAGGCGCGACGTCTTCGCACGTTCATAGTCGGATCGTCAAAGTCGACTCCCACGGAAAACGATATCTATCTCATCGAAACATAGGGGCACCTTTGCCTCTATCATAGGTTGTGCACAAGTTCTTGTATCCGCCTATTGTGCAATCGTGCTAGCGTCTCTCTAGTGTTGTGCAACAAGAGCATTTTTGTGGATTCCACATTTTGGCTCACCCTTGGTTGCTCAACCCCACTTATCTTTTTGCGCATGGTTTTCCGTGAACCTTATATTCTTGGTCTACTTGTTACATTGCATCTTGCGAATCTTTTCCAACATTATTGAAGCTCACTTACAATTGCATCAAATTTTGGTGCCACCATCCTAACCAAGCTCCACCAAAAGCTTTTACTTGTGTAGGTGTGAGAAACCGACAAGAACTAGTACCAATTGTGCTATTTCCTTGTCCTACATTGGAGTGATCCTCGATCCAGTTTCAACTTCAGCCAAGGTACATTTGGTACTCGTTCTTCTCTTTCTACCACTCACATTTGTCTTGGAATGATGGATAGGCCAAGTACTTTTACCAACCCACTCTTCATTGAGCAAGACGACGACATGAACTCCTTCGTCACCAAGAGTCACCTCTTTGGTGCACATCGTGCTTTGCATCAAGAGGAACAAGCTATGTGTGAACGCATCGACAACCCCGCCGACTTGCGACTTTCTGAGCAACGTACAAGGGACTACTCCGACCACAAGCTCGACGATCACAAGCAAGAGAATGAAGCAAGGATGGACGAAATTCATGCTTTGTTGCTCAACCATTCGTCTACCACTTCAAGAAGGAGCCGTTCAAGCCGCCACTCAGACTTCACCCTCTCCGGCTCAAGTACACCGACATCGAACACTCTTCGTCGAGCCGCGCGCACTGACCATCAAGCAAGCCTCAATCCCCTATGAGACACCGACTCTCAAGAGCACCGACAACATCAAACTCAAGAGGCCTTTGCTCTAGCACGAGAACGGCAACGACAACGCCAACATGAAGAGGAAGAGCGAGCGCGTCTACACCAAAATGCTCAAGATGCCGAGGCACAATGTCAAGAACAACAACTCCGTGACCCTCAAGCACTTGCGGCGCAACAAGCTCTACACGATTTGAGTCGAGCCGTGGCGGACCGAAACCGACAAGCCCATGAACAAGAGGAAGCACTTCGCGAAGAAATTTAAGAACAAAGATTTCAAGCTCGCGTGCATCGTCAAGTTCCTCCTCGAGCTCGACGATCTCCTTCAGAAGCTCGCCAAGAACAACAAGTCAATCCAGAGCATGAAGACAATGGAGATCCTCCACGACAAGAACAACATGACGATAACAACCCTCTGCGCCAAGAGCACCACGAGTTTCACAATCATCAACAACATGGGCGTCATCATCCCCGACCCCAACACAATGAAGAGCAACGTTATGGCAAACTCAAGGTCACCATGCCCAAGTTCAACGGAAGCAACGATCCCGAAGAGTACCTTTCATGGCCTTGAAGGTTGACAAGATCTTCCGTTTGCACAATTATGAAGAAGAGAAGAAGATCGTGATGGCATCCCTTGAGTTCCAAGACTATGTCCTCATTTGGTGGGAACAAATCATAGAGCGCCGAGAGGAAAGAGGTGAACCACCCATCACTACTTGGGTGCAAATGAAGGATGTCATGAGAGCACGCTTCGTACCTACCTACTACAACTGCGACCTCTTCAAGAAACTCCAACAACTCAAGCAAGGAACAAAGAGCATTGAAGAATATTACAAGGAGATGGAGATTCCAATGATAAGAGCCAATGTCACGGAAGATGATGAGCAAACAATGGCACGTTTCTTGAATGGACTCAATCATCCCATCAAGAAGATCGGCGACTTCCAACCATACTCCAATCCAATGTTGGGGATATCTCTTATCGGGAACTTATTGGTCGACCCATGATAAGGGGTAAATCGGCCAGTTTATCGGCATATCGGCAGATTTATCGCCATATCGGCTAATTTATTGACTGATTTATCTTATCGGTCAGACACCGATAAGCGATAAATCGGCCGATTTATCGGAATATCGGAAGATATCTTGAAAAGTGCTCCAATCTCATCGAACTAGTGCACCAAGCTACCAAAGCAGAACGCCAAGTGCAAGATGATTTCAAGTATGCCAAGTTCTCATCCAAATCCTACGGCTTCTCCAACAACCAAGCTTCAACGACTCCAACACCGACTACAAAGCTTTCTACTTCCAAAATCAACAAGTCAACTTCCAAGAAAGCTTCGTCAACTACAAGCCATCCTCCTACGAGCAACTTCATGCCGAGAGCCTCATCATCATCAACCCCAACCGATGAGACCGTCAAGACGAGTTCCTTCAAGTGTTTCACTTGCGGAGGCCGAGGCCACAAGTCCTACGAGTGCACAAACAAGCGAACCATGGTCTTCAAGGACGATGGCACTTATGACTCCATGAGTGAAGGCGAAATGGAAGCCCTTGAGCAAGTCGCCATGCACTGCCAAGTGAACAATGAAGAAGAACAAATCTTTTGTGATGAAGACTCAAGCCCCGCACTTTTTGTCTCCAAAGTCTTGACTCTGCAACAACACCAAGAAGAAGACCAAAGATGCCACATATTCCATACCAAGGCCAGCATCAATGGACGATCCGTCAAGGTCATCATAGATGGAGGGAATTGTCATAATATCGCAAGTGAAGAACTTTGCTCCAAGCTCCAATTCCCCAAGACGAAGCATCCACATCCACACAAAGGGAAATGGCTTAGTTACTCTGGCACCATCCAAGTCGAGCACCGAGTACAAGTCTCCTTCAAAATCGGCGCCTACGAAGACACCTTGGAGTGCGACGTTGTTCCAATGACTGTTTGTCATCTTATCCTTGTACGGCCATGGCAATTCGATAGAGGAGTCGTCCACAACGGTCAAACAAACCACTACATCTTCGAGATGAAGGGCAAGGAGTACGTCCTCCGTGCAATGTCGCCAAGTCAAGTGATCGCCGACAAGAAAGCCACCCATTGTGGAGATCATAGTGAGAGAGCGAGCCACCAAAAAGAGAGTGAGCGCCACAAGCCAAAATTGAGTGCCTCCACGATGAGCGAACACAGAAACCTAGTTCTATTTGCCACCAAACGTGAGATACGAGAAGTGTGTGAGAACCCATCTATTGTCCTACACTACGTCCTCATGTGCAAGGACAATGCACCACAAACTAACACTTCTCACACTCTTCCTATAGTGTTGTCTTCTCTTTTGCAGGAATTTCAAGATGTTTTCCCCGAGGAGCTACCTCCGGGTCTACCTCCTCTACGAGGCATTGAACACTGAATCGACCTCATCCCCGGAGCACCTCTTCCAAATAAAGGTCCATACCATGTCAACCCCGACGAAACAAAAAAAATACAAAGGCAAGTAAAGCATCTCATAGACCATGGACATGTGCGTGAAAGTTTGAGCCCTTGTGTCGTTCCGGTCATTCTTGTGCCAAAACGTGACGGTAGATTTCGCATTTTCTCCGATTGTAGACCTATCAATGCTATCACCGTTAGCTACAGGTATCCCATTCCACACCTATATGATATGTTTGGTGAGCTTAGCGGTGCCACTATATTTTCCAAAATTGATCTTAAGAGTGGTTACTATCAAATCCGCATACAAGAGGGTGATGAATGGAAAATCGCCTTAAAACCAAGTTTGGTTTGTATGACTGGTTAGTCATGCCTATGGGTCTTTCCGAAGCACTGGGCACTTTTATGCGCCTTATGAATCATGTCTTTCGCCCTTACATTGGTATATTTGTCGTGGTTTACTTCGATGACATTCTTGTGTTTAGCAAATCTATCAAAGAGCATGTCACCCATGTCCGCACCATTTTGCAAACTCTTAGAAAAGAGTGCCTCTATGCTAATATGGAGAAATGCCTTTTTGGTGTTGATAAGCTCGTTTTCTTGGGTTTTGTTGTTTCTTCTAAGGGTGTTCATGTTGATGAGTCCAAGATCGATGCTATTAAGACTTGGCCGCAACCAACCAACTTGCATCAAGTGCGTAGTTTTCTTGGCCTTGCGGGTTTCTATCATCTCTTTGTGAAGGATTTTAGCACCATTGCTTCACCTTTGCATGCTTTGAGCAAGAAGAATGCGCCTTTTTTTTGGGACCATCCCAAGATACCGCTTTCAATGAGCTTAAGAACTTGCTTACTCATGCTCCCGTGCTTGCCTTACCCAACTTTGACAAACCTTTTGAGATTCATTGCAATGCTAGTGGTAATGGCATAGGGGGTGTGTTAACGCAAGAGAAGCGCCCCATAGCTTACTTTAGTGAGAAAATTTCCGGAGCGCAACTCCATTACCCCATCTATGACAAAGAGCTATATGCTTTAGTCCGCGTTTTGCATGAAATGGGAAAATTACCTTCGTCCCCATGAGTTTATCATTCATACAGATCATGAGACCCTCAAGTATCTTAAGGGTCAAACCAAGTTGAACAAGCGTCATGCTAAATGGAGTGAATTTATTGAGTCTTTTCCTTATGTCATCAAGTACATCAAGGGTAAAGAAAACATAGTAGCGGATGCTCTTTCCCGCATATGCATGCTTGTCTGGCAACTTGAGTTAGATGTCATTGGCTTCGAGCATATCAAAGACTTGTATGAGCATGATGCAACTTTTGCTACTCCTTATGCCAAGTGTTTGTCGAATACATCTTCGGAATGCTATTACATCAAAGATGGCTATATTATGAGAGCTAACAAACTTTGCATCCCCGAGTCGTCTCTTTGGTTGTTGCTTTTGCAGGAATCGCATGGAGGAGGCTTAATGGGACATTTCAGATGCGACAAGACGTTCGCCACGCTCTCGAAGAACTACTTTTGGCCCAAGATGTTTCGGGACGTCAATCATTTCACAAACCGATGTTCTACATGTCGCAAAGCTAAGTCCAAAGCTCAATCGCATGGCCTCGATATGCCTCTACCAATTCCTTACCAACCATGGGAAGACATTAGCATGGACTTTGTACTCGGCTTTCCTAGGACTCGAAATGGGAAAGATTCCATATTTGTCATTGTGGACCGTTTCTCAAAAATGGCACATTTTATTCCTTGCAACAAGATAGACGATGCTTCACATGTTGCTAATCTCTTTTGTAGGGAAATATTGCGTCTCCATGGTGTGCCAAAGACCATCGTCTCGGACCGTGACGTCAAGTTCCTTAGCTACTTTTGGAAGACCCTATGTGCCAAGTTCGGAATCAAGCTACTCTTCTCCACGGCGTACCATCCTTAAACCGACGGCCAAAGGAGGTGACAAACCACACACTCCCCGCTCTACTTCGAGTATCATCAAGAAGAACATCAAGGAGTGGGAGGAGTGTCTACCCATCGCCGAGTTCGCCTACAATCGAGCAAGACACTCAACAACCGGCAAGTCCCCTTTCGAGCTCGTCTACGGATTCAACCCCTTGTCACCATTGGATATTCTCCCTCTACCACTCCAAGAGCGCATCAATTTGGACGCAAGTGCATGAGCGACCCATCTCAAGAAGGTGCATGAATATACAAGAAACACCATCAAGCGCCAAGTACAACGCCTTGCGACCAAGCTTAACGTCAACAAGCACCCTATGATATTCAACATTGGAGACCTCGTGTGGCTACACCTTCGCAAGGACCGCTTTCCCCAAGAACGCAAGTACAAACTTCGACCACGCGCGGATGGACCATTCAAGGAGCTTGCACGTTACAACAACAACGCATACAAGATCAACATCCCACGTGACAAGTACTCCGTGAGCGACATCTTCAACATCAAAGATCTCTCGCCCTACCATGGTGATGAGGATTTCGATCCGAGGACGGATCTTCCCCAAGGGAGGGGAGATGATGCGGAGCATCCCAAGATCATCCCCATGGACGCACCTACACCTCCAATGACACCACTTGGACCAATGACACGAGCCCGAGCCAAAGCTATCAAAGATAAGGTGAACTCACTCCTCTCTAAACTTCCACTTTCTATGCATGAGACATGGCTACTACCTAAGTCCAAGGTGTTGTGCATGATTAGGCACCAAGAGGGCCCTCCCAAAGATGCGCATGAAGATGTACAAGTCCCCAAGTCCACGGATGAGGAGAGCCAACGTGATAGAGGAAAAGGTGTCCCATCTTTCGATCAGATGGTGGCTATCGTTTTGGAGGAAGTCGACTTTGACGATCCGACTACGAACGTGCAAGGACGTCGCTCCTTAGTAATCGCTAAACCAACTCTGAGAGGTTATTGACCACACCGGAGCACGATCAAGCTGACCACGAAGCTCTGTTTCCTGCAGGCAAACGAAGAACAAGCAAGAAACTGAGGTTGCAATCTGGATATTGCGAATATAAGATGAAAGCTTTATTAATCAAGGTGGGTTTTTGTGACGCCTTTGTCTGGTCGTTGAACACAAACTAAGTACGCGAAAAGGCAGCTATGGCGAACTTTAATCTAAACAAAACCCACCAAGTCTAAACGACGCCCTAAGGGCTGTTTATATGGAGGAAGAGGGGGGGCTTTCGTGGCCCTTGGGGGAGGGGTCCAAAACCAACCCTAACTCTTGTTTCCCCACACATACGGACTCTAAAAAAAGCCTATACTTAAGTATTTCACAAATACATGGGCCTGGCCCAATAATAAGGTGACACAACACCTAAAATAGCCTCTGGACGAAATTTATAATGTGGCATCTTGTATATTTCGTCCAAGACTTCATACACTCCTTATGGTGGCTTCAAAGTCCCGAAATCATCACTCGTAACTCTGTTCTTGATCCTGTTGCGCCTGCCATCATCTCCATGCTTGAACTTGCTCCAAGGTTTATCTTTCTTGTCCAAGCTAGGCCCTTCATTTGTAAGCAAAACAAATGTATCCAATTTAGGCAGCATCATATTCTCATGAACATTAGAATCGTTACCAAGAAACGAAAGTACCTGAAAATTCAATTGGCATGCACGAGCTCTAGTAATTTTTCTAGTATGTATAGTAGCGGGGCTGTGGGTGTAACAATGGTATTGATGTCCTCATCATCCTCCCCTTCTTGAAATGAAGTCATCCTCGATGGAAGTTCATCGTCCTCACCCAAATAAGGCTTCAAGTCTGCAATGTTAAAAGTGGGACTAACCCCAAATTCCGCAGGCAACTCAAGTTTATATGCATTATCATTTATTTTCTATAACACCTTAAAAGGACCATCATCACGTGGCATTATCTTTGATTGCGCAAATTAGGAAATCTATCCTTACACAAATGTAACCAAACAAGATCTCCAGGTGCAAACACAACATGTTTTCTACCCTTATCTCCAGCAAGTTTATATTTAGCATTCATACGCTCAATGTTTTCCTTAGTTAACTCATGCATTTTGAAAATCAATTCAGCATGTTCGTTAGCATCAAAATTAACCTTCTCCGAAGATGGAAGAGGCAACAAATCAATAGGTGCACGAGGTAGGAAACCATACACAATTTCAAAAGGGCGCATCTTAGTATTAGAATGCAATGAACCATTATAAGCAAATTCAATATGAGGCAAGCATTCTTCCCACATTTTCTTGTTATTCTTCAAAACAGCCCTAAGTATAGTAGACAATGTTCTATTGACTACTTCAGTTTGTCCATCAGTTTGGGCGTGACAAGTAGTACTAAAAAGCAGTTTAGTCCCCAACTTAGCCCATAAACATCTCAAAAAGTGGCTAAGAAATTTAGTATCATGATCTGAAACAATAGTATTTGGCACACCATGCAAGCGAGTAATTTCACGAAAGAACAAATCAGCAACATTAACGGCATCATCGCTTTTATGACATAGTATAAAGTGTGCCATTTACGAGAACCTATCCGCGACAACAAATATGCTATCCCTCCCCTTCTTTGTTCGAGGTAAACCTAAAACAAAGTCCATAGATATATCCTCCCAAGGAACACTAGGTACAGGCAACGGCATATATAAACCATGAGGATTGAGTCGTGACTTAGCTCATTGACATGTAGTGCAGCAAGCAACAAAACGCTCAACATCATGTCTCATCTTTGGCCAAAAGAAATGTGTAGCAAGTACGTCCTCTGTCTTCTTGACGCGAAAGTGTCCCATTAATCCTCCTCCATGCGCCTCCTGCAACAACAAAAGACGAACGAAGCTAGCTGGAATGCATAGCCTGTTAGCACGAAACACAAATCCATCGTTAAGAACAAACTTGTTGCAAGTTCTCCCTTCCTTACAACTCTGCAATACATCTTTAAATTTAGCATTATGCACATATTGATCTTTGATGGTCTCCAAACCAAATATTTTAAAGTCAAGTTGTGAAAGCATAGTATAACGACGAGACAATGTATCAGCAATAACATTTTCGTTACCCTTCCTGTGTTTAATGACATAAGGGACAGTCTCAATGAATTCAACCCATTTAGCATGTCTATGGTTCAGTTTTGCTCGACTTTTAATGTGTTTCAAAGATTCATGATCAGAATGTATAACAAATTCCTTTGGCCATAAATAATGTTGCCATGTTTCTAAGGTCCGAACAAGAGCATATAATTCTTTATCACAAGTAGAATAGTTCATACTAGGCCCACTCAATTTTTCTAAAAAGTATGCAACAGGTTTGCCGTCTTGTAATAACACACCTCCTAATCCAATTCCACTAGCATCACATTCAAGCTCAAAAGTCTTATTGAAATCAGGAAGTTGGAGTAAAAGAGCATGTGTCAAGTTATCTTTCAATACCGTGAAAGCTTCTTCCTGTGCGGTACCCAAACCAAAAGCACATACTTCTTTGTAAGCTCGTTGAGAGGTGCAGCATTGGTGCTGAAATCTCTCACAAAACGCCTATAGAAACCAGCGAAGCCAAGGAAACTCCTGACTTGTGTGACCGTTTTGGGCTGGGGACAACTCTCAATAGCTTCAATCTTGGCTCTATCAACTTCTATTCCCTGTGGAGTAAGAACATAGCCAAGAAAAGATACTCGGTCGGTGCAAAATGTGCACTTTCCAAGGTTACCAAACAAACGTGCATCACGTAGAGCAATAAAAACAACACGTAAATGTTCGAAATGTTCCTCCAAAGATTTGCTATAAATCAGTATATCATCAAAGCAAACTACCACAAATCATCCAATGAAAGCAAGTAAAACTTCGTTCATTAACCTCATGAAAGTACTAGGTGCATTAGTTAACCCAAAAGGCATGACTAACCACTCATATAATCTAAACTTTGTTTTAAATGCAGTTTCCATTCATCTCCCAATTTCATACGAATTTGATGGTATCCACTACGCAAATCAACTTTGGTGAATATTGTAGAGCCACTCAAATCATCAAGCATATCATCTAGCCTAGGAATAGGATGACGATAACAAATAGTAATATTATTAATGCCTCTACAGTCAACACACATACGCGATGTACCATCCTTTTTCGGCACTAAAATGATAGGGACAACACAAGGACTAAGGGATTCACGTATATAACCTTTGTCGATCAGTTCTTGTACTTGACGCATAATCTCCTTCATCTCCTCTGGATTGGTATGGTATGGTGCACGATTGGGTAATGATGCACCGGGAGTTAAGTCAATTTGATGCTCAATCCCCCGAATAGGTGGTAATCCCGGTGGCACGTCTTGTGGAAAGACGTCAGTGAACTCCTACAAAATGTTAGTGACAGAAGGAGGCAAAGAGGAAGGCATGTCCTCGAATGAAAATAATGCCTCTTTGCACACAAAATCATAGCAAACAGATTTGCTAAAATCTAAATCATCAATATCAGATTTGCTGGCAAGTAAACATGCACTTTTCAATTTAATTTCAGAAGCAACACTAGATGGTTTATTATTAGGCTGCATTTGTTGCTGAAATTCTTTTGCCACAATCTGATTTTCACTTTTATTTTTCTCCTGTTTTGCTTTATTAGCTCTATTAATAACATCTTTCAAAATGGAATCAGGAGTCATAGGAAGCAAAGTAATATTTTTATCCTTATGAACAAGAGTATATTGATTGTTTCTACCATGGTGTACAATTTTGAACCATTGGATGTAGTAAGGATGTGGATGTGGTCTTGTGGTGAGAGATAGCTTCTCCACCATCTCCATGCTAGCCAAGTTATTGCAGCTCCCTCCATCTATGATGACGCGAACAGAACGTTCCTTCACAACTCCCTTTGTATGGAACAAATTATGTCCCTGATTTTGCTCAGCTTGTGTAACCTGCACACTCAGAACACGTTGAGCAACTAAAAATTCATACCTGTTAGCATCTTCAGCAGCCATGTATTGCGTCTCATGATCAGAATCCTCTCCACCGTGTTCTTCATGTGTAATAAGAGCCAAAGTCTCCTCATCATAGTCACTAGCGGACTCATACCCACCATCCTCAGTAGCAATCATCACACGCTAAGATTGGCATTCTCTCGGAAAATGTCCTCTTCCTTTACAACGACGACAAATAATATCACTTGTGTGCCCTGTTGATGCGATGGAAGAAGAAGAGCTCTGCGCAGGTCCGGCATGTGTGCTCTTGGCAGATAGTGGTGGTTGTGCCTACTTTCTTGTATCATGGCTGGAGGTGGCACCTGATGGAGGTGCTGGTGGAGTGGAAGTAGAGGATGCACGTGGTGTCCATGATGAAGATCGACCTACAGAAAAGTTAGTTCGCTCCAATGCTTGTCGATCCCGCACTTCACGTTCAGCTTTACAAGCAAGATGGAATAAACGAGTGATATTAGTATACTCCTTATACTCTAGAATGGTCTGGATCTCTCTAATCAATCCACCCATAAAACGTGCAAGCATAGCTTCATTCTCCTGAACAATACCACATCTAATCATGCCAGTTTGTAATTCCTGATAATATTCTTCTACAGAAATTTTTTCCTTGTCTTAAACGCTGCAATTTTTGAAGTAATTCACGTTGATAATATGGTGGAACCCAACGAATACGCATAGCAGTTTTCAAAGCATCCCAAGTAGTTGGAATAGGATATAATCTACAATGTTCAGACCACCAAACACATGCAAAGCTAGTGAAAGCACAAATAGCAGCAGGAACACGTCTGTCCTCAGGATATTGTAAACATGTAAATCGTTGTTCAGTTTCTAACACCCAAGTAAGATATATATCAGGAACATATCTACCCTCAAATGGTGAAATATTCAATTTTAGTTTAGGAAGATGGTCATGTACCTCAAGTGGTGGTGCAGCCCTACCGTTGCGATGATATACCTGAGGACGACCTGGTGGTGGTGGTGCTGGTGGTTGCATGTAGTTCTGATTTTGATCAACCTCATCCTCGTAATGGTCCTCCACCTCTGCAGTAGCAGCAGGAGCAGCAGAAACATCAACAGCGGCACCAAAAATTTTCCCAGGGTTAATGGGAACGCGTTGTGCTTGTCCCACTTGATTTGGAAGGCGTTGTTGTTGTTGTTGTTGTTGTTGTAGAGGTGCAATAGGTGCAGCCGGCGGTGGTGGTGGAAGACGCGCTAGCAATTCATTAAACTTGTTATCGAGCTTTGTTTTGAACGTCTTCTCAATGACATCTATCTTCTCCATGGCCTCTTCAAATCTGTTTAGCACATATTCTAGCAGTCCACTCATCATTTGCTGAAATTTATCATGCAACTCCTTATTATTCATGTTCTCCCAGTCAGTCTCGTCGGCTTGTGATCCTGCCATGGTTAGCAGCAATAGAAACACACAAGAATATGATCCTACAGACTACTAACAAGAGGTGGTGGTGGGTGTCACAAATCCGTCAAGCAAATCTCAAATTCTTACCAGTTCTTACCCAGCAGCAGGCGGTGATCGGCAACCATCGTAGTCAAAACTCTCAAAGCTTGGATAGGGCGATTACCAGGGAGAGTCAAACGCACAACGTAGATGTATGTGGAGCTGGGAAGGATTATAATATGGTAGCAAAAAGGGTCAGAAATAGTCAATTCAGAGATGCAAAGTTGAATAAACGCTCAACGACGGTACTGTGCTGGTTCTAGGCTAGACCGTGCTAGAGACTCAAGCCTAGAACACTAACAAAATCACGACGCTGCACGTAAACAAGGGAGGAGCACGCTCTGATTTTTTTCCTTTTTTCACTTTTTTCCTCTTTTTCTTTTTTTGCTCCGCAACAATTTATTTTTGAAAAAGTCTACAAATGGTCTAGAAACTGCCTAGCTAAAATTTTCCAGACTTAGTTTTTTTAAACTAGAACTATTTTTCTACTGCGTGTAGCACGAAAGTTCGGGAGTCCTACTCTGTCACGAATCGGAGTATGGCGTGATCTGGAAATCGAAAACAAAGCAACAAATAGTAGACTTGGACTAGGACTGGTGGCGGAGATGAATCTGGTGGAAACTCGGACTGGTGGCGAATATATGTAGAGTGGTGGGACACAGACTGGTGGTGAATCTGTGATGGAGGTGGACTCGGATTATCGTGAGGGCGGTGGATATGTGGTATATGGTTGCGGCGATGATGATGGTGGTATACGGCAGCGGTGATGATGAAGGTGGTATATGGCAGCAGTGAAAATGATGGTGGTATATGGCAGCAATGATGATGATGGTGGTATATGGCAGCGGTGATGATGAAGACGCGGCGGCGGCATGACTACTTGTGAAAAGAACTCGAAACTTTAAAGGACTAGACACTAAGACCAGCAACTAGACATGACGATGCAACCGCAAATTCAACAATGCAAAACTCTAAAAAGATGGTGCAAAGGCTCAGATTCGTTCGGATATGATGAACTAACCCTATTTTTTGTGGCGTTTTCGTGCACTGTAGGTATGAAGAACAGACTCGATCTAAACTACGAAAAACTGTAAAATCTCACCAAGCAGCCTGGAAATCAGATACCACTTGATAGAGGCAAAGGTGTCCCGATGTTTCGATGAGATGGTGGCTATTGTTTTCTATGGGGGTCAACCTTAATGATGCGACTACGAACGTGCGAGACGTCGCGCCTTAGCCATCACTAAACCAACTTCCGAGGGGTTATTGACCATGCCGGAGCACGATCAACCTGACCACGAGGGTCTGTTTCCTGCGAGCAAATGAAGAACAAGCAAGAAACTAAGATTGCAATATGGATATTGCGAATATGAGATGAAAGATTTATTGATTAAGGTGGGGTTCTGTGACGCCTTTGTCTGGTCGTTTAACACAAACGAAGTACGTGAAGTTGCAGCTATGGCGAACTTTAATCTAAACAAAACCCAAAGTTTAAACGACGCCCTAAGGGCTGTACATATGGAGGAAGAGGGGGGAATTTCGTGGCCCTTGGAGGAGGGGTCCGAAACCAACCTAACTCTTGTTTCCCCACACATACGGACTCTAAAAACAACCTATACTTAAGTATTTCGAAAATACATGGGCCTGGCCCAATAATAAGGTGACGCAGCACCTAGAATAGCCTCTGGACGAAATTTATGAAGTGGCATCTTGTATATTTCGTCCAAGGCTTCATGCACTCCTTATGGTGGCTTCAAAATCCTGAAATCATCACTTGTAACTCCGTTCTTGATCCCCTTGTGCATGCCATCATCTCCATGCTTGAACTTGCTCCAAGGTTCATCTTTCTTGTCCAAGCTAGGCCCTTCATTTGTAAACAAAACAAATGTATCCAATTTAGGCAGCATCATATTCTCATGAACATTAGAATCGTTACCAAGAAACGAAAGTACCTGATAATTCAATTAGCGTGCACGAGCTCTAGTAATTGGTCCAGTATGTATAGCAGCAGGGGTTGTGGGTGTAACAATGGTATTGATGTCCTCATCAATATGTCTCTATGGATGAGAGCAAGAAAAGAACTGCTATGCTAAGAGGTAAACTAGGAAAAGTGATTCCTCCTGGTTTCTTTCGTAGTAATAATGATGAGGATATTTCAATGATTGGTGTTTCATCTATTGATTCCTTGTTTAGCAATATAAAACTTGATGAAAAGGGGACTGAAGAAGAGTCAACTTTAGCTAGAAGGCGTCCCCATAATTCGGAGGGTGAAAATCTTGATGAAAAAATTGCTAAAATGGGTTTGGAGAGGTAAAAACTTTAACTAGTGATGTGCCCACTCTCTTGGATTACGAAGACTTTAATTATGGTAGTTTCTATTTGATTGAGTGCATTTGTTTGTTGCAGTCCATGCTAAATTCACCAAATGCTTATGAGAAAATAAGGCTTTTACTAAACATATTGTAGAAACTATGATGAAAGCTTTAGAAGAGAAGCTAGAATTAGAGATTTTGATTCCTAGAAAATTATATGATGACTGGGAAGCCACCATTAGAGTCAAGATTAAAAATTAGTAGTGCAATGCTTTATGTGATTTGCGTGCTAGTGTTTCCACAATTCCGAAATCTCTATGTGATGTGCTAGGTTTTATCAATATGGATGAATGTTCTTAATTTGCACTTGGCGGACTCTACGGTTAAAAAGCCTTTGTGATGCGGAGGATCCTAAGGTCATCCCCATGGACCTACCTACGGCTCCTATGACACCACCTGGGCCAATGACAAGATGATGTAGGGTAGGAACCCTAGGGGCCGATCTTTCACGAATGGAGCGGATCCCGCGAAGAACGCGAAGAACACGAGGAGGGAAACGAGGGGAAACGCGAGGGGAACACGAGAGAAATCACTCAACCAACAAGAATAGATCACACATGCGCTAGATCGATGAACACAAAGTAAGATACAAGATCCAAAGTCAACAACGGACGATACAAGAGGTGACCGGTCTTCTCCGTGAGGAGATCTTGAATCCACGGGGGGATCTTCCCTTAGAAAGGGGGCTTGAATCCAAAGGGATCTTCTCCGTAGAGGCTGCGGTCTCTCTCGTGGAGTAGATCCGATATGGATGAGCGTAGATCTATCTCTCAAATGAGCTATCACAACGCTAACCCTAGAAAGGAGGTGGAGGAGGTCTATTTATAGTATAAGCCACGAAGGGGTAAGTGAGGGGGCGGAAAGGGTACATGGGCCTCGGCCCGAAACGTTGCACGCAGGCAAGGCCCGGATGATCCGGATGGGGATCCAGATGATCCGGCCATCGTCCGGATGATCCGGGAGGGGCCCGGATGATCCGGCTTCACATGAGGCCTTCGGGTGTCTTCTGTTGCGAGTTCTCCGGATGATCCGTAGGGGGACCCGGATGATCCGGCTGAGCCCGGATGATCCGGACGTCCGGCCTGACTCCAGCAGCCGCTCCGTCTTCTTTTTATCCTTTCTTCTGTCTTCTCTTCCACGCTTCCCTCGCGGATGATGTAGACGTACACTTGCGCTCGCACTCCTCCTCGACATCCATGATGTTCCGACAATACCTATGCATGCACACGGAAGGAGTGTCAAGTAGTATACCATCCTCGAGAGGGTCAAGTGAGCACGTATAAAGGAGATGATTCACCTTTGTGTGTGTGAAGTAGATGTCGCATGTGTCACTTGACAAATGGACTTTTGACATGGTGATGTCCGTAGGATGCTCCGCATCATCCCCTCCCCCTTGGGAAAGATCCGACATCGGATCGAAATCCAAATCACCACGGGAAAGAGATGCCGTCGCCGTGTAGGAGTGGACGCTCACCAAGTACTTGTCATCTTGAAGCTCAAAATGGGCACTCTCCAATGTCGCACCGTCTAGTGATTCCTTCAAAAGGAGAAAGAACAACAAGCACTTGGAAAAACAAATGTGGTTAGCGTGAGTGCAAAACCAAGCATTCAAGCGGTGATTCACCCAACAAGTGTCGTCATCATGCAAAGCATATGGTGTGACAAAGTATTATGACATAGCATGTAAGTATATGAATTGAGCACAAGCAAAGATATCATGTGGAGAAGCATGTAAATGTGAGGTAGAGATGTGAATATGTTTGACAAGAGAATAGGCATCTACCTCAAGTTCATAGCAAGCATGCATAAAGCGCTCAACAAACGGTCTATGGTAAGCATAGGAAACATTCACCACACCAAATAAAATGAAGTGTTTAAACACATGAGTCAAGTGCAAGACAGTCCAAGCATAACGTGCATAGGGTGTAGGGAAAATAGTGTGGCACTCAACACAATAGAAAGAGCAATTGTTCATCATGTGTGAGGCAATCAAGTATAGCATGTAGCAATCAATGGGACATGGTGTATGGGAAGAAGTGACATTGTTGCAACCAAACATGTGATAGGAACAAGTAATCCAAGAATTGGATACAACACACAAAGCATATATATCATGATGCATGGAACGGTGAAAATGACAAGTCGAAGCAAGATCTCTAACAAGTGTGCAATCAAGTGGTCCAAGATGACCAAGAAGTCTCATGGTGCAAGCAACACAAGTAGTATGATCCGCAATATCCATGCTCAAGAAAGATGTCACCTTGAAGGCGTGTCCTTGTTCATTCTTCACAATACCGAAACACAAGCAAGTGTGATGTAGAATCATCGTGGTAGAAGGTGGTTCGCTCTCAAGAGCTCGAATGGTCAACTCACGTGATGTGGAAGTCGACGCGAAGTCCAAGTATCCTACACATGCACACAACAAAACAAAGAAGGTGTGCGCATGGTAAATAAACACATCATCCATCATGATTGTTCTCTTCTCCTACACATAACCATTAGAAGCACAAGTGCGTTAAGAATATGATGCAACAATGGAAATATTCATGGCACTAGGTATATGGTGCAAAGAGGTAAGACAAGCATGCTTCATAAGGAATATGTCAAAATCTCCAAATATATGTGAGAATGCTATGGGGGCAAACTCATTATCAAGACTAAAGGCATAATTGCACTCAATACATGGCAAATCATCTAGCATGAGAGAGGCAACATATGGAGAGATATGACAAGAAGCAATAAAAATCATGTGCAATGCATGTAGATGGTTGTCATCAACTGCATGAAATAAGCAAGTATGAATCATTGGTGATGCAACAAAGCAAGCAATCATAGGAATCAAGTCGTGTAAGCTAGTAGTGCGAAGATGCAACATACTAGAGGAAATCATGGCAATCATGTCATGTGAGAAAATAAGAGGCATAGACAATGCATATGACATGTTGCAAGCATGAACACAAAGCAAGATCATAGTATCATCATAGGCATGGGTCACAAAGCAAAGATGGCAATAACAAGTGATATCTCCACCAAGCTTGCAAATACACATACAAGTACTAGAATCAATCATCATGTGTAATGCAAAGCATGGGTCACAAATGCATGTCAAAGGCATCGGAATGAGCATATCATGCAAAGTGAACATGGCAAGATGGGCATATAATATGTAATGGACAATAACCCATAACCATGTGAGAGCTATGTAGAAGAAATGCGCGAAGACTTCGCGTGAAGAGAGCGGTGGAAGGACAATCCATGGTATCCCAAGGCATCGTTGCTCTCTAGAGCTCGTTTTGTCAACTCATGGGATTGCGAGGTTGACAAGAATTCATGGGTACCTACACAAAAGAGACACAAACGAAAGAGATTGTGTGTGTGGTAAATGTACACATCATCCATCATGATGTGTATGTGCACGTGTGAGTTAGCACAAGATAAGCATCGCTCAAAGAAATTTGATGCATGGTATAGGAACATGTCATCCATCATGAAAGAATAGTTGTTATGTAGAACACGATGAGGATGCAAATTTAGCATACAATTATATGGCACATCAATAGCATGTTTATTCATGGGAAGCATATGGTGCACACAAGTATTGGGATCATGCAATGAATGGGATGATCAAAATCTCCTAAAATGTATGAGGAAACTATGGGGGTCTCCTCATGAGCAATATTGGAAACATCATATGGAGAAAATGGACAACATCCAAAACAATGCATATCCGAAGCTAGGTGGTTATGGCATGGCATATGAGATAAATGATACAAAGGTAGCATGTCAATATCATCACAAGAGAAACAAATGCCAATAACCATAGGCTTGTCATCTATGCCATAAGTGCAAATTGGGTTAATCTTAATGGCATATGCATAGTCACTATGAAGAGATTGCAAATATGACATATGATTGATCTCATGCATAGCATATGACAAGTCAAGCGGATTGGCAAACATGATGTGACCGAGAGAATTAGCACAAGAAATCCTATGTAACATGGCATCACAACTAATAGACTCCACATGGAAATCATCATACTCATCATAAATGGGTAAGTCATCGCATGGGGAAGTCACACTAGCATGAAGCATGGAAATAGGTTGATCAACATCATGCAAGCAATCAACGTCAAGAATGTCCACTAGTGGGACTAGAGCATCACCTTCACCTATGTTACCTTTGTCATTCCACTCATGTGGTGTAGGTGAGGTGGGAAAGACCAAATGGTGGTCATCTTCATCTTGATGGAACCATGTGGGGGTGCATCATATTCCACCGTGGCCATCGTCTTGTCCAAAGGTAGGACGAAGTCGTCGAGAATCGGCGCGTCATCATATAAGGGACCTAGCACCAAATGAGAAGACACAATAGAGGTAGAGGTCAAGTCGTTAGTGTTGAAAGTGGCCTCACATGACCTATCAACTATCTCACTCTCTCTATGTGGTGGTTCACTCACTCCCTCAAAATAGGTGCACTCAAGCTCACATATGGTGGAGTCACTCATCTCACTCAAGTGGTGGGGGTTGTGGCTCTCCTCACATGGGAATTGTGGCAACACATATATGGGGCTAGTGGTGAAGTCACTCTCACTCTCAATATGGTGGCACAAGTCACTCAAGTCATCATACGTCGCCGTGGTCGAAGGGAAAATCCCATGCTCAACCATCTCGTTGTTGTCGCCGTGGATGAAGGCCGAAGATGGCACATCATCACTCTCGCCTCCTAAGATGGAAGCATCATCCTTGCTCGTCACCATGTCGCTCGCCTCCAAAGCTTGGTCCTTGATGGTGTCCGTAGTCGTAGTCGTCGCCGCACCATCTTGAAAAAGAGTCGAAGTAGACTTGGCATCATCAATGCCACAAAGAGGGATGGCGGTGAAGTCAAACTTGGGAGCATCGTCTTGGAGCTCGTCGGGCTTGGACATCATGGTGGTACTAGCCTCATGCTCATTCTCATGGAGCTTGGTCGTCGCGAAGTGAGATTGGGGTGGAGAAGCTTTGGCCTTCATGGGTTCTTGTTCTGCCTTGAGAACACCAATGTAGTTGTTGTCGAGGGACTTGTAGTTCTCGAGGAAGATCGTCTTGGAGATGTCATTGTGCAATCCCATCATGAAGTGGAACTTCATCGAAATGGGGTCGTCCATGCCAGCTCGTCGCAAGGCTTTCTTCATCTCCTTGAAGTACTCGTCGATGGACTTGGATCCTTGGGTGGTGTTCTCCAATTGGCATAGAAGTTGTTCCGTGTAGGTTGGAGGCACGAACTCTCGCCGCATAGCTCTCTTCTTCTTGGGCCAACTCATGTCGTAGGTCTCCGAAGGTGTGTGAAGCCACCATGTCGACGCGTAGTCGTGGAATTTCTTGTGGCGCACTTCACTTGATCTTCGGGAGGAACTTGATGTAGCTTGAGGTAGTCGTCCATCAAACGCTCCCACTCAAGATACTCCTCGGGTTCTAGAGTCCCATAGAAAGGAATCTCATGGTCGATGTCGAGGTCGTAGTAGCTCGTGGAAGTCGTGGACTTGAGCTTGGGGAGCTTCTCTTGAAGTGCTTGTGGGCAAAGATGCCATGTGTCCATAGGCAAAGATGCCTTGAAGTCGATTGGCGAATATGCCAAGGGAGATGGTGAAGTCGTTGAGCGGTTGTTGGTGTTGAGCTCTTGACCTTCACGTTCGTGGTGGTGATGGTGTCGATGCCGATGTGACCTTGCCGGAGATGGTAGCTCGAAGGCATGTGCTCTTGAGCGTCTTCTCGAAGATGAGGAAGACCGCTTGTAGGACTTGATGAGAGCCTTGATCTCCTCCATTTGAGCTTGCATCTTGGCGTCGGTGGAGTTGTTCGTGGCATCGAACTCGTCGTTGTTGTTGTAGACCGAAGATGAAATGCCTTGCCTATCCATCACCAAGATCGAGCAAATATGAGTGGGAGAAAGAGAAGAACGAATACCAAATGTACCTTGACCAAAGTTGAAAGTGGATCAATGATCACTCCAATGTGCACAAGGAAATAGCACAATTGGTACCAATTCTTGTCGGTTTCTCACACCTACACAAGTAAGGCTTATGGTGTAGCTCGGTAAGGATAGTGGCACAAAAATTTAATGCAAAATGTTAACAAGAGTCAATAATGTTGAAAGAGATTCACAAATTTGCAAGTGAAACAAGTAGACCAATAGCAAAGAATGGCACACGGAAACACACACACGAATAGATAAATGGGGTCGTGCAACCAAGGATGAGCACAAAATGTGGAATCCACGGAAAATGCTCGTGTTGCACAACTCAAGAGAGATGCTAGCACGATTGCTCTATAGGCAGATACGACACTTGTGCACAACCTATAAGATGCAAAATGGATAACTTTCTATCCCAAATATTCTATGTATGTATGGTTCCCGATTGAGGGAGTCCTGGATTAGGGGTTGTTCGGATAGCCGGACTATACCTTCAGTCGGACTCCCGGACTACGACGATACAAGATTGAAGACTTCGTCCCGTGTCCGGGAGGGACTTTCCTTGGTGTGGAAGGCAAGCTTGGCGATACGGATATGCAGATCTCCTACCATTGTAACCGACTCTATGTAACCCTAACCCTATCCGGTGTCTATATAAACCGGAGGGTTTTAGTCCGTAGGACAATAGACACATCAACAATCATACCATAGGCTAGCTTCTAGGGTTTATCCTCTCTGATCTCGTGGTAGATCTACTCTTGTACTACCCATATCATCAATATTAATCAAGCAGGACGTAGGGTTTTACCTCCATCGAGAGGGCCCGAACCTGGGTAAAACTTCGTGTCCCTTGTCTCCTGTTACCATCCGGCCTAGACGCATAGTTCGGGACCCCCTACCCGAGATCCGCCGGTTTTGACACCGACATTGGTGCTTTAATTGAGGGTTCCTCTGTGTCGTCACCGTCAGGCTCGATGGCTCCTACGATCATCAATAGCGATGCAGTCCAGGGTGAGACCTTCCTCCCCGGACAGATCTTCGTCTTCGGCGGCTTTGCACTGCGGGCCAATTCACTTGGCCATCTGGAGCAGATCGAAAACTACGCCCCTGGCCATCAGGTCAGATTTGGAAGTTTAAACTACATGGCTGACGTCCGCGGGGACTTGATCTTCGACGGATTCGAGCCATTGCCGAGCGCGCCGCACTGTACCGACGAGCATGATCTAGCTCTGCCGCCGAACAGTGTCCTGAAGGCCGCACCCACATCAGCTTCGACCCTTAATTCGGAGCCAACTGCGCCGATCGAGGATGGGCGGATGGACGCCACCTCGG
Source organism: Triticum aestivum (assembly GCF_018294505.1). Taxonomy (NCBI): domain Eukaryota; kingdom Viridiplantae; phylum Streptophyta; class Magnoliopsida; order Poales; family Poaceae; genus Triticum; species Triticum aestivum. Next base: position 326,922,082 of record NC_057797.1, read on the forward strand.
GGGCTACGATCCCAATGCTGATTGAGCCGAACACCAGCCCCGTACTCTGCGAGACTCGCGACTCCAAGGAGCCGGACTCCGAACCTCCGCGCCCCTGTCGATCGAATCCGATTGGGCGCCGATCATGGAGTTCACTGCCGCAGACATTTTTCATCACTCGCCTTTCGGCGATATCCTGAAGACATTGAAGTCTCTCTCTTTATCAGGAGAGCCCTGGCCGGACTGCGGTCAGCAAGGTTGGGGCACGGACGATGAAGAAATTCAAAGCCCACCCACCACCCACTTTGTACCACTGTCGACGATTTAACCGACATGCTCGACTTCGACTCCGAAGACATCGACGGTATGGACGCCGATGAAGGAGACGATGAAGAACCAGCGCCTATTAGGCCCTGGAAAGCCACCTCTTCATATGACATATACATGGTGGACACCCCAAAAGAGGGAGATGGCGATGGAACAACGGAGGATGACCCCTCCAAGAAGCAGCCCAAGCGCCAGCGTCAGCGGCGCCAATCAAAATCCCGCCAAAACAAACACGGTGATTCTAGCACAGCAGATAATAATACTCCGGAGAGTGCTGAAGAAAACCCCCTCCAGCAAGATTTAGCATAGGAGGATGGAGAAACCAGCCCTCATGAGAGAGCGGCAGACAGAGAGGTCGAGGACGATAATTATATGCCTCTCTCCGAAGACGAGGCAAGCCTCGACGACGACGAATTCGTCGTGCCAGAGGATCCCGTTGAGCAAGAGCGTTTTCAACGCAGGCTTATGGCCACGGCAAGAAGCCTCAAGAAAAAACAGCAACAACTCAGAGCTGATCAAGATTTGCTAGTCGATAGATGGACTGAAGTCCTTGCGGCCGAAGAGCATAAACTCGAACGCCCCTTCAAGAGTTACCCAAAGCGCAGGTTGCTGCCTCGATTAGAGGAGGAAGCACTTGATGCGGCCGACCGGCCACCTTGTGGCCGCGACAAAGAGGCCTCTCGGCCCTCCACTCAAGCCGCACCCCGTACCAAGGCACGGGAATAGCCGGACTTACGAGATATGTTGGAGGACAAGGCAAGGCAAACAAGATCGATCTACGGATCGCGGGGGCGCCCCACGGCTCGAGACGATAACCGTCATGCCGGCCACAAATTCGGCAGGGCCGAACACAGTAAACAAAGCTCATTGGAGCTACGCCATGATATAGCCCAGTACAGAGGCACCGCACACCAACTATGCTTCACAGACGAAATAATGGATCATCAAATCCTCGAGGGTTTCAAACCCGTAAACATCGAATCATATGATGGCACAACAGATCCGGCGGTATGGATCGAGGATTATCTCCTTCATATCCACATGGCCCGCGGCGATGATTTCCACACCATTAAATACCTCCCACTCAAGCTTAAAGGACTAGCTCGGCATTGGCTTAACAGCTTGCCAAGAGGATCAATCAGTTGTTGGGAGGACCTGGAAGCCGCATTCCTCGACAATTTCCAGGGCACTTATGTGCGACCCCCAGACGCCGATGACCTAAGCCACGTAATTCAGTAGCTAGAGGAATCGGCCAGGCAATTCTGGACATGGTTCCTAACAAAGAAAAATCAAATAGTCGACTATCCGGATGCTGAGGCCCTAGCAGCCTTCAAGCACAATATCCGTGACGAGTGGCTGGCCCGGCACCTTGGACAAGAAAAGCCAAAATCTATGGCAGCACTCACGACACTCATGACCCGCTTTTGCGCGGGAGAAGACAGTTGTCTTGCTCGTAGCAACAATATGACCAAGAACCCTGGTAATTCGGACACCAGGGACAGTGGTGGCAGGTCGCGTTGCAACAAGCAGAAGCGCCGCATTAACGGCGACAATGCTGCGGATACGGCAGTTAATGCCGGATTCAGAGGCTCTAAATCCGGTCAGCGGAAAAAGCCATTCAAAAGGAATCCTAGGGGCCCGTCCAGTTTGGACCGAATACTCGACCGCTTGTGCCAGATACATGGCACCCCCGAAAAGCCGGCCAATCACACCAACAGGGATTGTTGGGTGTTCAAGCAGGCAGGCAAGTTAAATGCCGAAAATGAAGACAAGGGGCTGCATAGCGATGACGACGAGGAGCCCCGACCGCCGAACAATAGTGGACAGAAGGGTTTTCCCCCACAAGTGTGGACGGTGAACATGATATACGCAACCCATGTCCCCAAAAGGGAGCGGAAGCGAGCGTTAAGGGACGTATACGTGGTAGAGCCAGTCGCCCCAAAGTTCAACCCCTGGTCCTCCTGCCCGATCACCTTTGATCGAAGGGACCATCCCAGTAGCATCCGTCATGGCGGATTCGCCGCATTGGTTCTAGACCCAATCATTGACTGATTTCATCTCACTAGAGTCCTTATGGACGGCGGCAGTAGCCTGAACCTGCTTTGCCAGGATACAGTGCGGAAAATGGGCATAGATCCTTCGAGAATTAAACCCACCAAAACGACCTTTAAAGGCGTAATACCAGGTGTAGAGGCCAACTATACAGGCTCAGTCACACTTGAAGTGGTCTTCGGATCTCCGGATAATTTCCGAAGCGAGGAGTTAATCTTCGACATAGTCCCGTTCCGCAGTGGTTATCACGCACTGCTCGGGCGAACCGCATTCGCCAAGTTCAATGCGGTACCGCACTACGCATACCTTAAGCTCAAGATGCCAGGTCCTCAAGGAGTAATTATGGTCAATGGAAACACCGAACGCTCCCTCCGAACGGAGGAGCACACGGCGGCCCTTGCAGCGGAAGTACAAAGCAGCCTCTCCAGGCAGTTCTCCAGTCCGGCCACTAAACGGCCGGACACCGTCAAGCGTGCCCGGAGTAACCTACAACAAGACCGCCTGGCACGATCCGAGCAGGCGTAGCAATGCGGTCCCAACCCCAACCCTCGCAAAAAGGCGACGCCAGTACTTCGCGTACATAACTACGCTCTAGAAATACCATGGGCATAGGGGGAGGGGCACCATCACGGCACGCCCAAAACACGGCTTAAACCGCACCTGGGGCTGCCAATTTTTTAATTTTCTCTTACTTTCAGGACTCTACTTTTTGGAAGGCCTGTTCGGCAGTTCAATTGCCGCACAAACGATGCAAGAACCAGGGAAGCAGACAAGCCATGCCGCATTACGGAACTCCCAGGTGGTCTCTATCACGAGCAGTATACCTGTTTCGCATACCATTCTGCAGCCTGCCCCTGGAACGAACATGTTTAAATAGTCCAACCTTTCGCTTATCACATTATTTGTATCGTTCTACTTTGATCACGGCCCTTTTTAATGAACAATGCATAACTTTTGTTTATTTTTGCATTACTCTTTTTCTATAAATATATGTTCCTTAACGACATGTGGCACCCGTACACTTTGGTATGGCCAAGATACGCCAGGGGCTTTAGTACCCCTCAATATGGTGTGAGAAGCCCGAACACTTTAACAAGTGCGGCACCCCGAACATATAGCACTATATGCATCGGCTCCGAATCATGTCTTGGGTCAATAGTTGGGTTTGCCCGGCTCCTATGTTTTGGTGCCTTACGTTCCGCTATATCGGCTAAGGTAGCACTAGGAGAACCACTGCGATTGTGCCCCAGTTGAGCTGGGTCGAGCACCTCAGTGGAGAAAGCTAAAACTAACTGTCATGATGAAGCGAGAGTTGGTCGCTGTTCGAGAGGTTTTTTGAGTCCCTAAAGACTTATGCCGCTTAGAGCGAGGAGTCGGCTCTGTCCGGCCAAGGCGTGAATAGCACCCCGAACTCGGTCTTCCGAATACTAGGGGCTTCGCCGAAATTTAAAATTATAGAATTCTATGGCTAAGTGAGAGTGTTCACGCATTATAGTCCGATTGCCTTGTTCGTTGGGCTGAGCGCCTCCCTCGAAGGACCCAAATATGGGAAAAAGAGTGCCCAGGTTTATTCCCGAACACCCCAGCACTAGCGGCACGGGGGCAGAAGCTGACGACTCGCCTTCTCTTAGTATTGATAAACAGCCGCACAGAAGGTAATATTTTAAATTCCAACAGCATTGCTTAGCGCATATGAACAAGTTTTCAGCGCACAGGATAACACGAGCGAGTTTTACTCAAAAAACACATCCTTGGTACATTCATCCGCCACAAGGCAGGCACCCTTCAGAACATCCTTATAATAATTCTCGGGCTTGCGATGCTCTTTTCCCGGCGGTGGCCCGTCCTTCACAAGCTTCTCAGCATCCAGCTTGCCCCAGTGCACCTTAGCACGGGCAAGGGCCCTACGGGCACCTTCAATGCAGACGGAGCGCTTGATGTCTTCAAGCCTCGGACAGGCCTCCACCAGCCGCCGCACCAGCCCGAAATAGCTCCGAGGCAGAGCCTCTCCAGGCCACAGCCAAACTATGAGGCCCTTCATGGCCCGTTCGGGCGCCTTGTGGAGCTCGACCAGTTGCATTAGCTGGTCGCTCAGGGGCACGGGGTGTCTGGCCTCAGCGTACTGAGACCAGAACACCTTCTCTGTCGAGCTACCCTCCGCGGCTCGATAGAATGCGGCGGCATCGGATACACTCCGGGGAAGATCTGCAAACGCTCCTAGAGAACTTCGGATTCGAGTAAGTATCAAGTAACTCACGTTTATGTGTTTACTTTGCATAAAGAATGCCTTACCCGCCGCTATCTTCTTCACCTCATCCAACTCTTGGAGGGTCCTCTGGGATTCGGCCTTGGCAGACTTGGCATTTTCAATAGCCACCGCGAGCTTGGACGCTCGCGTCTTTGAGTCAATTTCCAAACTCTCATGTTTTTCCATGAGAGCCTGGAGCTCTTGCCGCACCTTGCCAACCTCGGCCTCATACTTCTCCCGCTCGGTGCGCTCCGAGGCCGCCCTCTTCTCGGCCTCGACCAGCGCTTGCTTAAGGGTCGCCACTTCAGACGTGGCCCCTATAATAGCCATGATAATCCTATCATTCTTTGCAATTGCACCTTTTTATATATATTTAAAAACAAGGTATTTCTTAGCTTCATTGTCCTCGAGCTGCTTCTTGGCACGCCCGAGCTCTTGCTCGGACCGCTCGAGGTTCTGCTTTAGCGTGTCCACTTCCGTAGTCAGTGCGGCGGCCACAAGCAGGGAAGCCTGCATACGCATTTTAACTCCTTTTTGTTAGACTCCTCCGAATTCTATTTGATCCTCTATTCGGCTTTTCTTACCGAACGCAAAACAGAGCATCAGGGGCTACTGTCTATGCGGTAATATTATTTACACATTCTTTACTTACCTCAAAGCATGTCAAAAGGCTAGTACAAGCTTCAGTCAGTCCGCTCTTGGCGGACTGAACCTTCTGGACCACCACACTCATAATAGCGCGGTGCTCCTCGTCGATGGAGGCGCCCTGGAGTGCCTCCAACATATTGTCCGGTGCCTCCGGTTGGATGGGGGCCGCCGGCACGGTGGACTTTCTCCTCTTGGAAGGAGGTCCCCCGCCGGACTCTGGAACCTTTGAAGGTTCCGGAGCGGTGTCCGGCCTAGAGCCGGACTTGGAGCCCTGGGGGGTTTCATCCCCTTTACTCCTGGAGTCCGGGAGGTCGCCTTGCGGCGCCTCCAGGACCACCTCCACCCGGCTTGGAACCTGTTGGAACAACACTTCGGTGTCGTCCGTAGGACGGGGGGAGGAAGCCGTCGGAAGCGAGTTCACATCCGACGAGTCCAGTGAGCCGCTCGACGACGCGTCGAGCCGGTCTTTGGGTGGGCTGCATAAATAAATTCGACGTAAGGAAAAGTTGTGCAATAAACGAATACTATGAATTACCCTAGTATCCGGATACTTACGATTTTGCCAGGGGCTTGGCCCTGGGCTGCCACTCCTCTCCGTTGTCGTTGGTGTTGGTGGAGTAGTCCGGAGGAAGGGTTTTCCCCTTCTTGGACCCTCCGGCCTCCTCAGAGAGGGCGGCCTTCCTTTTCTTCTCTCCTCCCGCTAGAAGGGGAGAGGTCTCTTCTTCTTCCTCCTCGTCTTCACGAGAGGAATGCGCCTCAGAACCGCCGGATGATGGATCCGACACCTCCTGGCGCCGGGCACTCTTTCGAGTCCCCGTGGCCTTTTTCGCGGCCTTCTTCTCCGGCACCACATAGGGTGCCGGAACCAGCAGCTTCGCCAAGCGAGTGTCCGCTGGGCCTTCGGGCAAAGGAGACGGACAGTTGATCTGTCCAGACATCACCTGCCAATCCTGTCAAAGGCAAGGGAGCTTAGATCCCGCACGGAGTCAAACTATGAAAAACTGATACCCTGTAAAACAAAGAAAACAGCTTACCGCGAGAGCGTGACGCTGCGCACTGAATCTGCGATCCTCGGTAGCGGATGCGGGAGCCTCGGCGCCTTTGAAAAGCACCTTCTAGGCATCTTCGTACGTCGTGTCGAAGAGCCTGCTTAGAGTTTGGTGCCGCGCTGGGTCGAACTCCCACAGGTTGAAAGCCCGTTGTTGACACGGGAGGATCAGGCGGACGAGCATAACCTGGACTACGTTGACAAGCTTGAGCTTCTTGTCCGCCAGGGTTTGGATGCATGTTTGGAGTTCGGTCAGCTCTCCTTTTTTACCCCAAGACAGGCCCGTCTCCTTCCAGGAGGTGAGCCGCGTAGGGGGTCTGGATCGAAACTCAGGGGGTGCGACCCATTCAGCGTCGCGCGGCTCGGTGATGTAAAACCACCCCGATTGCCACCCCTTCAGGGTCTCCACAAAGGAGCCCTCGATAGGACGTTGGCCATCTTGCCCACCATGGCACCTCCGCACTCTGCCTGGTTGTCGTGCACCACCTTCGGCTTGACGTTGAAAGTCTTGAGCCATAGGCCGAAATTGGGGCGAATGCGGAGGAAGGCCTCGCACACGATGATAAACGCCGAGATGTTGAGGACGAAGTTCGGGGCCAGATCAGGGAAATCCAGGCCGTAGTAGAACATGAGCCCTCGGACAAATGGGTGGAGAGGGAAGCCCAGTCCACGGAGGAAATGGGGGAGGAACACCACCCTCTCATGGGGCCTAGGGGTGGGGATGAGCTGCCCCTTTTCTGGAAGCTGGTACGCGATGTCCTTAGACAGGTATCCGGCCTTCCTCAGCTTTTTGATGTGTCCCTCCATGACGGAGGAGACCATCCACTTGCCTCCCGCTCCGGACATGGCTGGAGATGGTTGAGGTGGGGAGTGCGGACTTCGGCGCTGGAGCTCAAGTGCGCAAGAATGGATAGGCGAAGGAGGAAGAAGGCGTAGGTGAAAGGGTGGATCCTTATCCCCTTATATGGGTGGATGCAACTACATGTCCCCACCAGCCTGGTAAAACTCGCTTATCTCCAAGTGCCGTAATCGATGGCGCGGTCGGGTTACCCACGCCCGTATTGATGAGAATCCCGGGATAAGGGACACGATCTCTGCTTTAACAAGACGTGCCAAGGAAACCGCCTCGCATAACGCGCTGAGGTGGGATAATGAAACCACTCGGATAAAGGCTTGGCCGTGGTGTGTCGCGCTACGGAATACGTCAGCAGATTAGATTGGTGTAAATATTATTCTCTCTATGGCAATATGTGGAAACTTATTTTGCAGAGCTGGACGCTATCTTTGTGTTAAAAATCTTCTACGAAGTACTTGGAGGAGGAACCCGCTTGCAATGCCGAAGACAATCTGCGCGCCGGACTCGTCGTCATTGAAGCCTGGTTCAGGGGCTACTGAGGGAGTCATGGATTAGGGGGTGTTCGGACAGCCGGACTATACCTTCATCCAGACTCCTGGACTATGAAGATACAAGATTAAAGACTTCGTCCCGTGTCCGGGAGGGACTTTCCTTGGCGTGGAAGGCAAGCTTGGCGATACGGATATGCAGATCTCCTACCATTGTAACCGACTCTATGTAACCATAACCCTATCCGGTGTCTATATAAACCGGAGGGTTTTAGTCCGTAGGACAACAGACACATCAACAATCATACCATAGGCTAGCTTCTAGGGTTTAGCCTCTCTGATCTCGTGGTAGATCTACTCTTGTACTACCCATATCATCAATATTAATCAAGCAGGACGTAGGGTTTTACCTCCATCGAGAGGGCCCGAACCTGGGTAAAACTTCGTGTCCCTTGCCTCCTATTACCATCCGGCCTAGACGCACAGTTCGGGACCCCCTACCTGAGATCCGCCAGTTTTGACACCAACACCGGTGTTTCTCACAAGGTGATCCAAGATGATCTTATATGCAATGTGGTATGATGTATGGCTATTGCTTACAAGCTTATTTGCTCTTTCTCTTTTGCTTAAAAGCTTATTATTCTTTTTTTGTATGTCTACTTTGCGAAATGCACAAACCAAGATAGTAATTGTGTATATGCGGGAACAAACTTGAGACACACGAGGTGATATGATACCAATATGATATGGTATGTATGCAATGTATGGTGTAGATCACTAATGTGCACAAGTAACATTGCCGGCAATACTCAAATGGCTAGTCTCGATAGGCAAGTAACGCAAAATGGGCTAGGGGTTATCAATGCAATGGCAAGGGAATATACAATGGAGGGGTTCCACGATACCAAGATGATATGGAGGTTACCGTTCGAGGCGATGATGAGTGGCGGTGATCTTGATGGATATACCAAGATGATGGAGACTCGTCACTAAGTAGCTGAAACACCTTAGGAAACGGAAAAACCACAACTCAAAATCTCAAGGACAAAAGTCAAATGGTGGTAGCGGAATGCGGTGGTGTTTGCGGAAATGCAATGATGGGTTTTGGGGTAGGCAATGCGGAAGTGGAGGTTATGGTGGTGGACTATACATAGTGTCAGAGTTGAAAGCACGGTCCCTAAGTAGCCGAAACACCTTAGGAGACACAACTCACAACACAAACAAAATTGGGTCAAGTTGAGGTGGCGGGAGTGTATGGTGGGCAAGGTTATGCGGAAGTGGTGGTGGTGGTCGATGAAGAAGCAACCGTCCCTAAGTAGCCGAAACACCTTAGGAGACTCAAGTCACAACTAAAACAACCACATATACAATGGGGATCGAAATGGGTTAGGTTGCGGAAGTCGGTGGTGGTGTAGCAGATGATATGGTGGAAGGCCTAGGCAAACATGCCAAATTTCAGAAAATTTGATGGAGTCAAATGATGGTGTTGTTATTTTTGTGAGAAGGGGAATGTCAAGAGCTTCAAAATGAGCTAAATAACGTCAAAAACGGACTCCAGATGAATTAGATATGGCCAAAAAAAATTCAGCCGAGTTAGTGTCAGGGTTACCCGGACATCCGGGAGTAGGTCCGGATGATCCTGGTTCGTCAACCGGATTTCTGTCGTGTGGGGCGTCCGGACATCCGGGAGATGGTCCAGCTGATCCAGGTAGATCTGGATGATCTGGGAGCACTTCCGGATGATCCGGGTAGGTCAAACTGCTCGGGATTTTATCTCGGGGACGAATTTTTGGGTGGAAATGTGGGATTTTCGTGGGAAATTGAGGAGATTTCGTGGATGGAAGGTGGGGAAACTTGGGGAGATGCTTGATCCACTCGAAACCAAGCAAATCCATGGATCAAAATCAACAAAACATCATCAAACCAACAGATCACAAAAAAATTTGGGGCTATTTTTGGTGGGGATTTTCGAATTTAGGACGAAATCAAGCAAAAGAGTGATAGAAAATGGTGGGGGAGGCACCGATATAGTGATCAACCTTGCTCATGATACCAAGATGATGTAGGGTAGGAACCCTAGGGGCCGATCTTTCACAAAAGGAGCGGATCCCGTGAAGAACGCGAAGAACACAAGGAGGGAAACGAGGGGAAACATGAGGGGAACACGAGAGAAATCACTCAACCAACAAGAATAGATCACACATGCGCTAGATCGATGAACACAAAGGTAAGATACAAGAACCAAAGTCAAGAATGGACGATACAAGAGGTAACCGGTCTTCTCCATGAGGAGGTCTTGAATCCACGGGGGGGTCTTCCCTTAGAAAGGGGGCTTGAATCCAAAGGGATCTTCTCCGTAGAGGTCACAGTCTCTCTCGTGGAGTAGATCCGATATGGATGAGCGTAGCTCTATCTCTCAAATGAGCTATCACAACGCTAACCCTAGAAAGGAGGTGGAGGAGGTCTATTTATAGTCTAGGCCATGAAGGGGTAAGTGAGGGGGCGGAAAGGGTACATGGGCCTCGGCCTGAAACGTTGCACGCAGGCAAGGCCCAGATGATCCGGATGGAGGTCCGGATGATCCGGCCATTGTCCGGATGATCCGGGAGGGGGCCCGGATGATCCGGCTTCACATGAGACCTTCGGGTGTCTTCTATTACGAGTTGTCCGGATGATCCGGACGGAGGTCCGGACGTCCGGCCTGACTCCAACAGCCGCTCCGTCTTCTTCTTCTCCTTTCTTCCGTCTTCTCTTCCACGCTTCCCTCGCGGATGGTGTAGACGTACACTTGTGCTCGCACTCCTCCTCGACATCCGTGATGTTTCGACAATACCTATGCATGCACGCGGAAGGAGTGTCAAGTAGTATACCATCCTCGAGAGGGTCAAGTGAGCACATGTGAAGGAGATGATTCACCTTTGTGTGTGTGAAGTAGATGTCGCACGTGTCACTTGCCAAATGGACTTTTGACATGGTGATGTCTGTAGGATGCTCCCATCACAAGAGCCCGATTGAAGGCTATCGAAGATAAGGTGAACTCACTCCTCTCCGAACTACCACCTTCCATGCATGAGAATTGGCTACTACCTCAAGTGGAAACCCTATGTGTGATCAGGTGCTTGGAGGAAAGCCACGGACCAACTACACTCAACGAACAAGACGGTGAGGACGCCAAGTCCATTGTAAAAGAAGAAGAACTGCTCAAAGTTCCCAGGCTCCAGACGTCCGGCCCTCTCCAGACGACCAACACTTCCACACCCGAGCCTAAACTACAGACTTCCGACGCACCCTGGACGACCGACACCCCGGACGTTCGACCCCGACCGGACGTCCGACCGAAGACCACCCAAGCCGAATCCGCGGATGTCTGACATGCACCGGACGTCCGGACCCTCGCGAGCCTCCGGACAACCGGTGACTCCCGGACGTCCAACGCCTGTGTGCTGTTACGTGTTGGGCCGCAGCCCATGTACCCCTTCGCCCCTCTTTTGCACTAAGACTATAAATAGACCTCCTATTCCTTCTAGCTAGGGTTAGCATTGGTTTAGCTCATATTAAAGATAGAGCATTGCTCATCCACATCGGATCTACTCCACGAGAGAGACCGCGGCCCCTCTTCGGAGGATATTCCTTTGGATTCAAGACCTCCTTGCGGAGAAGACCTCAAGACCTCCTCACGGAGAAGATCGGCTACCTTTGTATCGTCCTTAGTTGTCCGTGGATCGTGTGATCTCTTATGTACTCGAGGATCTAGCATATGTGTGACTATTTCTTGTTGGTTTAGTGATTTTGTCGTGTTTCCTCTCGTGTTTCCCTTGGTGTTTTCCCTCGTGTTCTTCGTGTTCTTCGCGAGATCCGCTCCTTTCGTGAAAGATCAGCCGATTATAGTTCTACCCTATATCATCTTGGTATCTAGAGCCACGTTGAACATGATTTCGGAGCCTCCCCGTTGTGTCTCTAGCCTAGTTTTTGTTGATTTTGTCCCAAATTCGAAATTCCCCACAAAAATAGCCCCAATTTTTTTGTGATTTGTTGGTGTGTTGAAATTTTGTTGGATTCGATCCGTGGATTTGCTTTGCCTTGAGTGGATCTACCTTTCCCCCCTTGTCTCCACTCTTTCCATCCACGAAATCGACCGGATTCGATGAATCTCGACCTCCCCATCACGAACACATGTTGTTCTTCCCGTGCCTGAATTTCCGCCCAGGCACCGGACATCCGACCGTCTCCGAACGTCCGACGACCGAACGACCGGCCCATCCCGGACGTCCGACGATACCTGGCGAAACTGTTTTTTTCCAGTTTAGTCACCACCACCGCCCCACTTCCGCATACGCACTACCACCACCTATACACCATCACCACTTCCGCATACCACCACCATTGCTTACCCGTTTCACACTCCGACACGTGTTGCCACTTCGAGATTTGAGAATTTGAGTTGCGGGTCCGTGTCCTATTGTGTTTCGGCTATTTAGGTACGGTTCGACGTCAATATCACCGCCGCTCATCTTCGCCATGGACGCGTCATCAACAACGACCACCTCGACTACATCTTGGTATTCGTGCCACCATTTTGACACCATACCGTAAGCAAGAAGCGGTAACCTCACCTTGGTATTGGACATATCATTCTTGCCATTACTTTGATAGCCATCATAGCTTTTCTCCTTTTGTGTCGCTTACCCATTGAGACTAGCCTTTGAGTATTTCCGGCAATGAGACTTGTGCACATTAGTGATCATACTTCCCATAGCATACATACATCATTGGTGCATATCTTGGTATCATCTCTTGTGTCACAAGGTTTTCATTGCATACACAATTGCTATCTTGGTTCGTTAAGCATTACATGAGAAAAGAGCTCAAACAACAAAGAGAAAAACAAGCTTTTAAGCAAAAGGGAAAGATAAGCAAAGAGATTTTAAGCAAGAACCATAGCATCATACAACATTAAGATTGTCATACTATACCATCTTGGATCATATCATCAGAACACCTTGCATAAAACATACTTGGGATAGAAGTCGTTGCATTTTTTGCTTAGTAGGTTGTGCGCAAGTCTTTGTATCGGCCTATTGTGCAATCATGCTAGAGTCTCTCTAGTGTTGTGCAACAAGAGCATTTTCGTGGATTCCACATTTTGGCTCATCCTTGGTTGCGCGACCCCACTTATCTTTTTGCGTGTGTGTTTCCGTGTACCTTATATTGCTTGGTATACTTGTTGCATTGCAAACTTGCAAATCGTTTCCAACATTATTGAAGCTCACTTACAATTGCATCAAATTTTGTGCCACCATCCTAACCAAGCTCCACCATACGCTTTTACTTGTGTAGGTGTGAGAAACCGACAAGAATTGGTACCAATTGTGCTATTTCCTTGTTCCACATTAGAGTGATCATTGATCTACCTTCAACTTCGATCAAGGTACCTTTGGTATAAGTTCTTCTCTTTCTACCACTCACATTTTTCTCTTGGAATGATGGATAGGCCAAGTACTTGTACCAACGACACGAACTCCTACATCACCAAGAGCCACCTCTTCAGTGCACAACGTGCTTTGTATCAAGAGCAACAAGCAATGAGTGAACGCATCGACAACCTCACTGCCGACTTGCGCCTCTCCGAGCAACGTACAAGGGACTACTTCGACCACAAGCTCGATGATCACAAGCAAGAGAACGATGCAAGAATGGACGAGACTCATGCATTGTTGCACAACCGCTCTTCTTCCACTTCGTCCTCATCAAGACAGAGCCGCTCAAGTCGACACTCTGACTTCACCCTCTCTGGCTCAAGTACACCGACATCGAACACTCTTTGACGTGCGGTGCGCAATGATCGTCAAGCAAGCCTCAATCCTCTACGCAACACCAACTCTCAAGAGCACCGACAATGTCAAACCCAAGCGGCTTTTGCGCTAGCACGAGATCGGCAACGACAACGCCAACATGAAGAGGAAGAGCGAGCATGTCTACACCAAGAAGAACAAGATGCCGAGGCACAACGCCAAGAACAACAACTCCGTGAAGCTCAAGCACTTGAGACGCAATGTTCCCTCCGAGATTCAAGTCGAGCCGTAGCCAACCGAGGCCGACAAGCTTGTGAACATGAAGAAGCACTTCGCGAAGAAGCTCACAAACGAATATTTCAAGCTCGCGTGCAACATCAAGCTTGACTAGTTCCTCCACAAGCTCTCCAAGGACATCAAGTTCACCAAGAGCATGAAGACAATGAAAATCCTCCACGGCAATGAAAACCCTCCTCGCCAAGAGCACAACAAGTTTGACAATCATCAACAACATGGGTGTCATCATCCCCGACCCCAACACAATGAAGAGCAATGCTACGGCAAGCTAAGTTCACCATGCCCAAGTTCAATGGAAGCAACGATCCTGAAGAATACCTTTCAAGGGCATTGAAAGTCGACAAAATCTTCCATTTGCACAACTACTGATGAGGACATCAATACCATTGTTACACCCACAGCCCCTGCTGCTATACATACTGGACCAATTACTAGAGCTCGCACATGCCAATTGATTTATCAGGTACTTTCGTTTCTTGGTAACGATTCTAATGTTCATGAGAAGATGATTGATGTAGGGTAGAACCCTATAGGCCGATCTTTCACGAAAGGAGTGGATCCCGCAAAGAACGCGAAGAACACAAGGAGGGAAATGAGGGGAAAATCACGAGGGGAACACAAGAGAACACTCAAACCAACAAGTATGATCACACATGCGCTAGAACCAGGAACACAAAGGAAGGTACACGATACACAATCAACTAGGGACGATACATAGGTAGTCGGTCTTCTTCGTGAGGAGGTCTTGAGTTCTTCTCCAAAAGGAGGTCTTGAATCCAAAGGGATCTTCTCCGTAGACGCCGCAGTCTCCCTCGTGGAGTAGATCCAATATGGATGAGCGTAGCTCTATCTATCAAATGAGCTAAACCAACGCTCACCCTAGTACGGAGCTAAGGGACACGTATATATAGTCCAAGGGGTAAGTTGGGGGATACATGGGGTGAAACCCCTTTCACTGCGCACAGGCAAGGCAGTAGTAATGGTCACGGGGGCGGTTGTACCGCTGGGCGCTCAGGTACTGGTTCATGGAGGTGCTTCCGGATGAGCTCAGCGGTTGTACCGGTGCTTGGGGCGGTTGTACTGGTCAGGTGGTTGTTATGGGGATAAACCGGTGCTGCACCGGCCTTGCATCGCTCGATCACAGAAGCTTGGACAGTTGTTGTGCGGTGGTTGAGAGATTGCACCGCTTGTGGGCCTCCAGCGGTAGTACCGCTTGGTGTGGGCGGTAGTACCGCTTGGGTTGTAGCAGCTGGCTCTCCTTCGCTTGCTCCCGCGCACACTTGGCATTGTTCCTTAGGCTCTCCATGATCTCCTCGGATGGACCTGAGTATGCATAAGGTCCGCACTTGAGGTAGCATCCATGTCTTACATGCGGAAAGGGAAGATTCGGAAAGGAGCGGGTTCACCTTGTGTCCAATGGCGTATGCTTGAGGTATCAACATGTGGGCACTAGGGGCTTGGGGAGAAGTCGTAGTGTACATGGGGATGATCATAGGATGCTCCGCATCATCTCCCCTCCCTTGGGAAAGATCCGACCTCGGATCGAAAACCTCATCACCATGGAAACGGTTGTCGGACGGACTTGTACTTGGATGGAGTGGAAGATGTTGCGCAATCCAAGTACTCCAAGGTGTCGCCGGAGTTGTATACATGCAAAAAGAGCAAACACAAATGACACTCGCAAATACAATGGTTAGAGCACACAAAGTGTCCATCATGTAAGAATGAGTCCGTGCAACAAGATTGAGCATGACAAGGTGCATGAAGCTTATCCAAAAGAGATGGAATGGTATGCAAAGCATTCATGGGAGCAAACGCATTCATTGCGCACACAAAGGTGTTATGAATATGATCAATGCAACCACATTGCAAAATGGTGTCATAGAGGGACGGTTTATCAATAGCATGAATAAGGCAATGGATGCTCAAGATGAGTATGTGATCATGCAATTGATGATGGGCAATATGATCATGATGTATGAATATGCCATCGAGGTAGATCACACCAAATTTGCTAAGGAAATGCACAAGCTCATATATCATGGATGACACAGAAACACAAGATGCAACAAGGCAATCATAATATGAATCAATCCATGCATAAGATGCAAAATTGTCATGTGTATCATGTGCCCATTGAGCATGACATGGGTGAGCACAATCAACAAGTATGGAGGTGTTGGCGTACCAATGCTCGATGCCGTTGCATGAGTGGAGGTTCGAAGGTGCTTCCAATAAGTCCCAGTGCTCCTCAATGTGAAGGTCCATAGAGCCAATCTTCAATGTCGCTCCTCCGCTCGCGAGATTTACCATGTAGACAACAAGAATGAAACAACAATGAAAGAGTGACCCATCCAATATGCATATTTGAGGATGGCTCAAAGGGAATGGGTTCACCTTTATGAGGATGTTGAAATGTTGGTGTTGTGCATCATGTACGCTTTCACATGACCAAGGTGTTTCATGATGGTGCCACCTTGTGAATCCTTCAAAATGAAAGAACATGACAAACACTCGGAAAAACAAATGAGGTTAGTGCAAATGCAACACCTATCATTCGAATGGTGAGATACCCAACAAGTGTATGCATCATGCACATCATAAGAAAGGACAAGGGAGCATTTCATAGTATGGAGGCATATGATGATGCGAGAACAACCAAATACAATAGGCTCAATCAAGCAAGCATGCATCACAAGTAAAGTGTCCAAGTCTCCATGATCAATAGATGCAACAATTGGAGGCAAGCGACAATGAACAAAATATATCATGTGAGAGGCATGAACATATACGTCATCAACCCAAGAAAGCATGTAATAATGGAACATGGGTGATGCGACAAAGCAAGCAATCATAGCAATCAAGTGGTGTGAGCTAGTAGTGCGAAGATGAAACATACTAGAGGGAATCATGGCAAGCATGTCATGGGTTCAAATAGTGTGCATGAATAATTCACATGACATAGCACAAGCATGAAAGGAGGATATGAGCAAAATAGCATCAATAGCATGAGGCACATGATAAACATGGCAATAGCAACAAGGATCTCCACCAAGCATGCAAATACACATAGGAGTAGCATAATGGTGAATCATGGGTAGATGCAAGCAAGGGTCATAATTGCATGGAAAAGGCATATAAGCAAGCATAGCATGCAAAGTGAACACGGAAAAATGAGCAAGAAGCGAGAAGCGGTATATAGCCCATAGCCGTGTGAGATCCAAGTGAGAGAGATGCGCATAGTTGTTGCGTGAAGAGAGCGGTGGGAAGGGTAGTTCACGGGATCCCAAGTCATCTATGCTCTCAAGAGCTCATTTCGTCAACTCTTGGGATTGAGAGGTTGATGAGTATATGTGAGTACCTACACCAAACAAAGACAAAGGGAAAATTGTGTGTGCGTGGTAGATGTACACATCATCCATCATGATGCGCACATGCTTGTGTTGGTTAGCACAAAATATCCAATGCTCAAATAAATGAGATGCATGATATAGAGACATGTCATCCATCATGATAGGTTTGTTGTGATGTATAGCATAATGGAGACTCAAATTGTGTAATGCGTCATGGGAAATATCTAGAGCATTGTTATGCGTGGAATGCATATGGTGCAAGCAATTATGGGAATCATGCCATGTATGGAATGCATCAAAATATCCTAATATGTATGAGGAAACTATGGGAGTCTCCACATGATCATTAATGGAAACATCACACGGAGAATATTGTCAACATCCAAAACAATGCATATTTGGAACAATGTGGTCATGGCATGGCATGGTAGATGAATTGCACAAATTATGTAAAGGAAGCATGGCAATATCATCACATGAAAAAAAGCCAATGACCATCATCTCGTCATCTAAGCCATAAGTGCAAATGGGATTGATTTTAATGGGGCATGCATAGTTACTACGTTGAGATTGAAATGATGCAATATGCGAGATCTCACTCATAGCATATGACAAGTTCAATGGATTGTCAAACATGATGTGACCAATATAATTTTCACATGATATCCTATGGAGCATAGCATCACAACTAGGCAAATCAACATGCTCATCATCATATTCATCATAACTTGGTAAGTCATGACATGAAGAAGTTGCACTAGCATGAAGCATGGGAATAGGTGGATCAACATCATGCAAGCAATCATTGGTGAGATAGTCCACTAGTGGGACAAGAGAAGCACCATCACCCATGTTACCTTTGGAGCATTGCTCATGTGTTGTAGGTGAGGTGTCGAAGACCAAGTCTTGGTCATCTTCATCTTGATGGAACCATGTGGGGGGTGCATCTTCTTCCACCATGGCCATCGTCGTCTCCATTGGAGGTATGGACTCGTCGAGGATAGGCGTGTCGTCATGTAGGAGACCTAGCACCAAATAAGAAAACACACTTGGAGTAGAGGTTAAGTCATTAGAAATCATAGTGGCCTCACATGCCGTGTCAACTACCTCACGCACTAAGTGTTGTGGCTCACTCACTCCCTCTCGGATGCTCTCACTCATATGGTTGGTGGAGTCACTCAAATGGCTCTCAACCTCACATAGGATGTGTGGCATGCTCTCAAGTGTGGGGCTAGTGGTGGTCACACTCATCCTCTCATAGGAAATGCACTCAATGTCACATATGGTGGAGTCACTCATATCACTTATGGTGGGGCGTCTCTCCTCGCATGGGAATTGGGGCATCTCGTCATATGTGGGTGTCGGAGAGACGTAGGTGCAAATGTCTCCATGCTCAATCATGTCGTCGTCGTAGTCATGGATGAAGGCCGAAGATGGCACATCATCACTCTCATCTAAGACCGAAGATAAGGTCTCATGTGCGGTCGCATAGCTTGACTCGGAGTATGAGTCCAATATGGGCGCCGTCTTCATGTTGTTGAAGAGGTTCATGCTCGTCACGCTTGTCGAAGGTGATGGCCCTAGCTCGACCGTCTTGTCACTGTCTTGTTGTCGTAGGAGGTCCATATGATGTGGCACCTCGTAGCTCATCTCCATGACCGAAGGGAATGTCCCATGCTCGGCCATCTTCCTTGGAGGGCTTCCGAAGATGGAAGTGTCGCCCTCGCTCGTAGGTGGTCGCCGTATACTTGATGATGTCGATGTAGGCGTACTCACGGGAAGTAGGCGAAGATGCCGTACGTCCAAAGGCGAAGATGCCTTGATAGCACTTGGCGAAGATGCCGAAGTGGTTGGTGTAGCCATAGCTCCGTCTTGGTGGTTCTTGTCTCGCGGTCTTCTTTTGTTCTCATGAAGTTTGGACTTGGCGTGACGTAGGGCTTGTTAGGACTTGTGCATTTGCGCTTGGTGAGCATCGTCATGATGATGTTGGCGTTGTCGCACTTGAGCTCATCGTAGATGTCGTTCGTCGTCATCGTGCATATGTTGCTTGGAGGTGACTTTCCCTTCATGACGAGGTTGATCACGAACGTGATGGTGGTCGCCATAGAAATGTGGACGTGGACGACTTGCGCGTACATCTTGTTTGCGCTTGGAAGACTTGTGACTTGAATGTCACCACCTTGAGGATGATGAAGGGGAAGTAGACTTGATTAAGGCCCGAATCTCCTCCATCCTTGCATCTTGCTCCTCCTTTTGTGCGGAAAGTTTGTTGTCGATGTAGTCCCTTTTCCTCGCTTCGGAGTGACGAATGTCGATGGAGAGGTTCTCGATGCGCTCTCACAATCTTGATTGTGCGCCTTGCATTTGTCGTTGTAGATCGAAGATTGAGGCTTTGGTGATGTAGTTGTTCATGCCGTCGTTGTCGTGGAAGACCGGAGATGAAATGCCTTGCCTATACATCACTCTAAAAGAAAAATGTGAGTGCTAGAAAGAGAAGAACAAATACCAAATGTACCTTGACCGAAGTTGAAAGTGGATCAATGATCACTCCAATGTGGACAAGGAAATAGCACAATTGGTACCAATTCTTGTCGGTTTCTCACACCTACACAAGTAAGGATTATGGTGGAGCTCGATGAGGATAGTGGCACAAAAATTTAATGCAAAATGTTAGCAAGATTCAATAATGTTGAAAGAGGTTCACAAATTCACAAGTGAAACAAGTAGACTAATAGCAATGAATGGCACACGGAAACGCACACACAGATAGATAAATGGGGTCGTGCAACCAAGGATGAGCACGAAATGTGGAATCCACGGAAAACGCTCGTGTTGCACAACTCAAGAGAGACGCTAGCACGATTGCTCTATAGGCGGATACGACACTTGTGCACAACCTATGATATGCAAAATGTATCGACTTTCTATCCCAAGTATGCTATGTATGTATGGCTCCCGGTGTTATGATCCAAGATGATCTTATATGCAATGTGGTATGATGCTATGGAGGGGTACCATGATACCAAGATGATATGGAGGTTACCGTCCGCGGTGATGATGAGTGGTGGTGATCTTGATGGAGATAATAAGACGATGGAGACTCATCCCTTAGTATCCGAAACACCATAGGAAACGGAAAAACCGCGAACTCAAATTCTCAAATGTCAAATGGTGGTAGCGGGAATGCGGTGGTAGTTGCGATGGGTTTTGCGAGTAGGAAATGCGGAAGTGGAGGTTATGGTAGGGTACTATATATGGTGTCGGAGTTGGAAGCGCGGTCCCTAAGTAGCCGAAACACCTTAGGAGACACAACTCACAACACAAACAAAATTGGGTCAAGTTGGGTGGTGGGAGTGTATAGTGGTCAAGCCTATGCGGAAGTGGTTGTGGTGGTTGATGAAGAAGAAACCGTCCCTAAGTAGCCTAGACACCTTAGGAGATTCAAATCACTCCTCAAGCAACCACTAATGCGATGGGGCACAAAATTGGTTAGGTTGCGGCAGTCGGTGGTGGTGTAGCTGATGATGTGGTGGAAGCCCTAGGCAAAGATGCCGAAGTTCCAAAATGTTGACGGTGTCAAAAGGTGTTGCAACCTATGTATATGGATGGAGGATGTCAATAGCTACTCAACGAGCTAAAGAACGCGAAAATCGGACTCCGGATGTGAAAGTTATGGTCAAAAATGTCAATCAGCCGAGGCTGAAACTGGGAGGGGCGGTTGTACCACTTGCTAGGGCGCTGTACCGCTCCTGGAGCATCCTGGAGTTCCAGTTTTAGCTGGCAGAAGTATCAGGTTATGGGGGAGCAGTTGTACCACCTCGGGGGCCGGTTGTACCGCTGGTGTCGGGAAAAATTCTCAGATCTGGATCGGAGATGAACTTGGGGTGGAAATGGATGATCTCGGGGGCAAAATTTGATGGATTTTGTGGACGGAAGGTGGAGAAAAATGGAGAGATGCTAGATCCACTTGAAACCAAGCAAATCCATGGATCAAATCCAACAAAACTTCGTCAAACCAACAAATCACAAAAAATTTGGGGCTATTTTGGTGGGGATTTTCAAATTTAGGACGAAAAACACAAAATAAGGCTAGAAACACAACGGGGAGGCTCCGAAATCATGATCAACGTGGCTCTTGATACTAAGATGATGTAGGGTAGAACCCTATAGGCCGATCTTTCACGAAAGGAGCAGGTCCCGCGAAGAACGTGATGAATACAAGGAGGGAAACGAGGGGAAAATCACGAGGGGAACACAAGAGAACACTCAAACCAACAAGTATGATCACACATGCGCTAGAACCATGAACACAAAGGAAGGTACACGATGCACAATCAACTAGGGGCGATACATAGGTAGCCGGTCTTCTCCGTGAGGAGGTCTTGAGTTCTTCTCCAAAAGGAGGTCTTAAATCCAAAGGGATCTTCTCCATAGAGGCCGCGGTCTCTCTCGTAGAGTATATCCGATATGGATGAGTGTAGCTCTATCTCTCAAATGAGCTAAACCAACGCTCACCCTAGTACGGAGCTAAGGGACAAGTATATATAGTCCAAGGGGTAAGTTGGGGGATACATGGGGTGAAACCCCTTTCACTGCGCGCAGGCAGGGCGGTAGTACCGGTCATGGGGGCGGTTGTACCGCTGGGCGCTCAGGTACTGGTTCCTGGAGGTGCTTCTAGATGTGCCCAGCGGTTGTACCGGTGCTTGGGGCGGTTGTATCGGTCAGGTGGCTGTTATGGAGATAAACTGGTGCTGCACCGGCCTTGCACCGCTCGATCATAGAAGCTTGGCCGGTTGTTGTGCGGTGGTTGAGCGGTTGCACCGCTTGTGGGCCTCCAGCGGTAGTACCGCTTGGTGTGGGCGGTAGTACCGCTCGGGCTGTAGGAGCTGGCTCTCGTTCCCTTGCTCCCGCGCACACTTGGCCTTGGTCCATAGGCTCTCCATGATCTCCTCGGATGGACCTGAGTATGCATAAGGTCCGCGCTTGAGGTAGCATCCATGTCTTACATGCGGAATGGGAAGATTCGGAAAGGAGCGGGTTCACCTTGTGTCCAATGGCGTATGCTTGAGGTATCAACATGTGGGCACTAAGGGCTTGGTGAGAAGTCGTAGTGTACATGGGGATGATCATAGGATGCTCCGCATCAATGATGCTGCCTAAATTGGTTACATTTGTTTTGCTTACAAATGAAGGAACTAGCTTGAACAAGAAAGATGAACCTTGGAACAAGTTCAAGCATGGAGATGATGGCAGGAGCAAGGGGATCAAGAACGGAGTTACAGGTGATGATTCTAGGACTTTGAAGCCACCATAAGGAGTGCATGAAGCCTTGGACAAAATATACAAGATGCCACTTCATAAATTTCGTTCAGAGGCTATTTTAAGTGCTGCGTCACCTTATTATTGGGCCAGGCCCATGTATTTTCGAAATACTTAAGTATAGGCTGTTTTTAGAGTCCGTATGTGTGGGGAAACAAGAGTTAGGGTTGGTTTCGGACCCCTCCTCCAAGGGCCACGAAATCCCCCCCTCTTCCTCCATATATACATCCCTTAGGGCGTCGTTTAGACTTTGGGTTTTGTTTAGATTAAAAGTTCACCATAGCTGCAACTCCGTGTACTTCGTTTGTGTCCAATGACCAGACCAAGACATCACAGAACACCAGCTTGATCAATAAAGCTTTCCTCTTATATTTGCAATATCCAGATTGCAATCTCAGTTTCTTGCTTTTCTTCGTTTGCTCGCAGGAAACAGACCCTCGTGGTCAGGTTGATCGTGCTCCGGTGTGGTCAATAACCCCTCAGAAGTTGGTTTAGTGATTGCTAAGGCGCGACGTCTCACACGTTCGTAGTCGGATCGTCAAGGTCGACTCCCACAGAAACGATAGCCACCATCTCATCGAAACATCGGGACGCCTTCGCCTCTATCAAGTGGTATCAGATTTCCAGGGGTGAGATTTTACAGTTTTTCATAGTTTAGATCGAGTCTGTTATTCATACCTACAGTCCACAAAAAAAAGGAAAAAACATTAGGGTTAGTTCATCATATCCGAACCAATCTGAGCCTTTGCATACTCTTTTCAGTATTTTGCTTTGTTGAATTTGCGGTTGCATCGTCGTGTCTAGTTGCTGGTCTTAGAGTCTAGTCTTTTAGAGTTTCGAGTTCTGGTCATAAGTTGTCACACCGCCGCCGCACCATCATCATCGCCCATGCCATCTACCACCACCGCTTATCCGCCATCGATCCGTCTCCATATACCATCACCAATCCATATCCATATACCACCACCAATCCGTCTCCATATACCACCACCAATCCGTATCCATATACCACCACCAATCCGTATCCATATACCACCACCGCTGCCATATCCTACCATCATATATCCACCACCAATCTGAGTTCCTTTCATATTAGCTTTGTTTTCGAGGTCCGTCTAATTTCCGATTCGTGTTTCCTTGCCAAAGTAGGTTTTGGAAAAAAAAATCACAGGCAAAAATATTTTTCCCTATCCTATTTTTAGGCTTTTCTGAGTCTTTTGAGCCACGTGCCATCATAGTGATTTTTTGTCGCACTTTTTCGTCGTCGTTGCCCTGATTTCGGAAAAAAAGTCAAAAAAACTTTGTGTGCCCATCCTGTTAGTTTGACGAGGGAAGAGTGATCTTTCGCAAAAAAAGGAGCGCAAAAAAAGAGGAGCGCCAAAAAAAGAGTGAAAAAAAAGTTCCAGAGTGTGCTTTTCCCTTGTTTACGTGCAGCACCGTGATTTTTGTTAGTGTTCTAGGCTCGCGTCTCAAGCACGGTCTAGCCTAGGACCAGCACAGTACCGTCGTTGAGCATTAATTCAACTTTGCATCTCTGAATTGATTATTGCTGACCCTTTTTGCTACCATATTATAAGCCTTCCCAGCTCCACATACACCTACGACGTGCGTTTGACTCTCCCTGGTAATTGCTCTATCCAAGCTTTGAGAGTTTTGACTACGACGGTTGCCGATCACCGCCTGCTGCTGGGTAAGAACTGGTAAGAATTTGAGATTTGCTTGACGGATTTGTGACATCCACCACCACCTCTTGTTAGTAGTCTATAGGATCATATTCTTGTGTGTTTCTATTGCTGCTAACCATGTCAGGATCACAAGCCAATGAGACTGACTGGGAGAACATGATGAATAAGGAGTTGCATGATAAATTTCTGCAAATGATGAGTGGACAGGTGCAAGATGTGCTAAACAGATTTGAAGAGGCCATGGAGAAGATAGATGGCATGGAGAAGACGTTCGAAACAAAGCTCGATAACAAGTTTAATGAATTGCTCGCGCGTCTTCCAGCACCACCACCGGCTTCCCCTAACGCACCTCTACAACAACAACAACAACAACAACAACGTCACTTTCCAAATCAAGTGGGACGAGCACAGCGCGTTCCCATTGAACCTGGGCAAAATTCTGGTGCTGCTGTTGATGCTTCTGCCGCTCCTGCTACTACTGATGAGGTGGAGGACCATTACGAGGATGAGGTTGACCAAAATCAGAACTATGTGCAACCACCAGCACCACCACCACCAGGTCGTCCTCATGCATATCATTGCAACGGTAGGGCTGCACCACCACCTGAGGTACATGACCATTTTCCTAAACTGAAATTGAATATTTCACCATTGAGGGTAGATATGTTCCTGATATATATCTTACTTGTGAGTTAGAAACTAAACAATGATATATATCTTCTTGTGTTCCTGCTGCTGTTTTTGCTTTCACTAGCTTTGCATGTGTTTGGTGGTCTCAACATTGTAGATTATATCCTATTCCAGCTAATTGGGCTGCTTTGAAAACTGCTATGCGTACTCGTTGGGTTCCACCATATTATCAATGTGAATTACTTCAAAATTTGCAGCGTTTATGACAAGGAAACAATTCTGTAGAAGAATATTATCAGAATTACAAACTGGCATGATTAGATGTCATATTGTTGAGGAGAATGAAGCTATGCTTGCACATTTTATGGGTGTATTAAATAGAGAGATTCAGACCATTCTAGAGTATATAGAGTATACTAATATCACTCGTTTATTCCATCTTGCTTGTAAAGCTGAACGTGAAGTGCAGGATCGACAGGCATTGGCATGAACTAACTTTTCTGCAGGTCGATCTTCATCATGGACACCACGTGCATCCTCTACTTCCACTCCACCAGCACCTCCATCAGGTGCCACCTCCAGCCGTGATACAAGAAAGCATGCACAACCACCACTATCTGACAAGAGCACACCTGTCGGACCTGCACAGAGCACTTCTTTTTCCATGGCATCAACAGGGCACACAAGTGATATTATTTGTCATCGTTGTAAGGGAAGAGGACATTTTGCGAGAGAATGCCAATCTCAGCATGTGATGATTGCTACTGAGGATGGTGGGTATGAGTCCGCTAGTGACTATGATGAGGAGACTTTGGCTCTTATTACACATGAAGAACACGGTGGAGAGGATTTTCAGCATGAGACGCAATACATGGTTGCTGAAGATGCTGACAGGTATGAATGTTTAGTTGCTCAACGTTTTTTGACTATGCATGTTACACAAGCTGAGCAAAATCAGAGGCATACTTTGTTCCATACAAAGGGAGTTGTGAAGAAATGTTTTGTTCGCGTCATCACAGATGGAGGGAGCTGCAATAACTTGGCTAGCATGGAGATGGTGGAGAAGCTATCTCTCACCACAAGACCACATCCACATCCTTACTACATCCAATGATTCAACAACAGCGACAAGGTTAAGGTAACACGTACTGTTTGTGTGCATTTTAGTATCTCTACATATGCTGATTATGTTGATTGTGATGTGGTACCTATGCAAGCATGTTCCTTATTACTTGGTAGACCATGCCAATTTGATAAAAATTCTGTACACCATGGTAGAAACAATCAGTATACTCTTGTTCATAAGGATAAAAAAATTACTTTGCTTCCTATGACTCCTGATTCCATTTTGAAAGATGATATTAATAGAGCTAATAAAGCAAAACAGGAGAAAAATAAAAGAGAATAATAAACCATCTAGTGTTGCTTCTGAAATTAAATTGAAAAGTGCATGTTTACTTGCCACCAAATCTGATATTGATGATTTAGATTTTAGCAAATCTGGTTGCTATGCTTTTGTGTGCAAAGAGGTATTATTTTCATTCGAGGACGTGCCTTCCTCTTTGCCTCCTGCTGTCACTAACATTTTGCAGGAGTTCGCTGACGTCTTTCCATAAGACGTGCCACCAGGATTACCACCTATTCGAGGGATTGAGCATCAAGTTGACTTAATTCCCGGTGCATCATTACCCAACCGTGCACCATACCATACCAATCTAGAGGAGACGAAGGAGATTATGCGTCAAGTACAAGAACTGCTCGACAAAGGTTATATACGCGAACCCCTTAGTCCTTGTGTTGTTCCTACCATTTTAGTGCCGAAAAAGGATGGTACGTCGCGTATGTGCGTTGATTGTAGAGGCACTAATAATATTACTATTTGTTATTGTCATCTTATTCCTAGGCTAGATGATATGCTTGATGAATTGAGTGGCTCTACAATATTCTCCAAAGTGGATTTGCGTAGTGCATACCATCAAATTTGTATGAAATTGGGAGATGAATGGAAAACAGCATTTAAAACTAAGTTTGGATTATATGAGTGGTTAGTCATGCCTTTTGGGTTAACTAATGCACCTAGTACTTTCATGAGATAATGAACGAAGTTTTACGTGCTTTCATTGGACGATTTGTGGTAGTTTACTTTGATGACATATTGATTTATAGAAAATCTTTGGAGGAACCTTTGGAACATTTGCGTGTTGTTTTTATTGCTCTACGTGATGCACGTTTGTTTGGTAACCTTGGAAAGTGCACCTTTTGCACCGACCGAGTATCTTTTCTTGGCTATGTTATTACTACACAAGGAATTGATGTTGATAAAGCCAAGATTGAAGCTATTGAGAGTTGGCCGCAGCCCAAAATGGTCACACAAGTGAGGAGTTTCCTTGGCCTCGCTGGTTTCTATAGGCGTTTTGTAAGAGATTTCAGCACCATTGCTACACCTCTCAATGAGCTTACAAAGAAGGATGTGCCTTTTGTTTGGGGTACCGCACAGGAAGAAGCCTTCACGGTATTGAAAGATAAGTTGACACATGCTCCTTTACTCCAACTTCCTGATTTTAATAAGACTTTTGAGCTTGAATGTGATGCTAGTGGAATTGGATTAGGAGGTATGTTATTACAAGATGGCAAACCTGTTGCATACTTTTCTGAAAAATTGAGTGGGCCTAGTCTGAACTATTCTACTTATGATAAAGAATTATATGCTCTTGGTCGGACCTTAGAAACATGGCAACATTATTTATGGCCAAAGGAATTTGTTATACATTCTGATCATGAATCTTTGAAATTCTGATCATGAATCTTTGAAACACACTAAAAGTCAAGCAAAACTGAACCGTAGACATGCTAAATGGGTTGAATTCATTGAGACTTTCCCTAATGTCATTAAACACAAGAAGGGTAAAGAAAATGTTATTGCTGATGCATTGTCTCATCGTTATACTATGCTTTCACAACTTGACTTTAAAATATTTGGTTTGGAGACCATCAAAGATCAATATGTGCATGATGCTGAATTTAAAGATGTATTGCAGAATTGTAAGGAAGGGAGAACTTGGAACAAGTTCATTCTTAATGATGGATTTGTATTTCGTGATAACAAGCTATGCATTCCAGCTAGCTCGGTTCATCTTTTGTTGTTGCGGGAATCGCATGGAGGAGGATTAATGGGACACTTTGGCGTCAAGAAGACGGAGGATATAATTGCTACACATTTCTTTTGGCCAAAGATGAGACGGGATGTTGAGCGTTTTGTTGCTCGTTGCACTACATGTCAAAAAGCTAAGTCACGACTCAATCCTCATGGTTTATATATGCCTTTGCCTGTACCTTGTGTTCCTTGGGAGGATATGATAGAGGCAAAGGTGTCCCGTATTTTGATGAGATGGTGGCTATCGTTTTGGAGGAAGCCGACTTTGACGATCCGACTACGAACGTGCAAGGAAGTCGCGCCTTAGCAATCACTAAACCAACTCCGAGAGGTTATTGACCATGCCAGAGCACGATTAACCTGACCACGAAGGTCTGTTTCCTGCAGGCAAACGAAGAACAAGAAAGAAACTGAGATTGCAATCTGGATATTGCGAATAAAAGATGAAAGCTTTATTGATCAAGGTGGGGTTCTGTGACGCCTTTGTCTTGTCGTTGAACACGAACGAAGTATGCGAAGTTGCAGCTATGGCGAACTTTAATCTAAACAAAACCCAAAGTCTAAACGACGCCCTAAGGGCTGTATATATGGAGGAAGAGGGGGGGGGGATTTCGTGGCCCTTGGAGGAGGGGTCCGAAACCAACCCTAACTCTTGTTTCCCGACACATACGGACTCTAAAAACAGCCTATGACTCCTGATTCTGTACACCATGGTAGAAACAATCAGTATACTCTTGTTAGAAACAATCAGTATACACCATGGTAGAAACAATCAGTATACTCTTGTTCATAAGGATAAAAATATTACTTTGCTTCCTATGACTCCTGATTCCATTTTGAAAGATGATATTAATAGAGCTAATAAAGCAAAACAGGCGAAAAATAAAAGTGAAAATCAGATTGTGAAAATCAGATTGTGAAATATAAAAATAAAAGATGATATTAATAGCCAAGTTATTGCAGCTCCCTCCATCTAAGATGACACGAAAAGAATGTTCCTTCACAACTCCCTTTGTATGGAACAAATTATGCCTGTGATTTTGCTCAGCTTCTGTAACCTGCACACTCAAAACATGTTGAGCAACTAAACATTCATACCTGTCAACATCTTCAGCAGCCATGTATTGTGTCTCATGATCAGAATTCTCTCCACCGTGTTCTTCATGTGTAATAAGAGCCAAAGTCTCCTCATCATAGTCACTAGCGGACTCATACCCACCATCCTAAGTAGCAATCATCACACGCTGAGATTGGCATTCTCTCGCAAAATGTCCTCTTCCCTTACAACGATGACAAATAATATCACTTGTGTGCCCTGTTGATGCCATGGAAGAAGAAGAGCTGTGCGCAGGTCCGGCAGGTGTGCTGTTGGCAGATAGTGGTGGTTGTGCCTGCTTTCTTGTATCACGGCTGGAGGTGGCACCTGTTGGAGGTGCTGGTGGAGTGGAAGTAGAGGATGCACGTGCTATCCATAATGAAGATCGACCTGCAGAAAAGTTAGTTCGCGCCAATGCCTGTCGATCCTGCACTAATAAACGAGTGATATTAGTATACTCCTTATACTCTAGAATGGTCTGAATCTCTCTATTTAATCCACCCATAAAACGTGCAAGCATAGCTTCATTCTCCTCAACAATACCACATCTAATCATGCCAGTTTGTAATTCCTGATAATATTCTTCTACAGAATTTTTTCCTTGTCTTAAACGCTGCAATTTTTGAAGCAATTCACGTTGATAATATGGTGGAACCCAACGAGTACGCATAGCAGTTTTCAAAGCAGCCCAAGTAGCTGGAATAGGATATAATCTACAATGTTCAGACCACCAAACACATGCAAAGCTAGTGAAAGCACAAACAGCAGCAGGAACACGTCTCTCCTCAGGATATTGTAAACATGTAAATCGTTGTTCAGTTTCTAGCTCCCAAGTAAGATATATATCAGGAACATATCTACCCTCAAATGGTGGAATATTCAATTTTAGTTTAGGAAGATGGTCATGTACCTCAGGTGGTGGTGCAGCCCTACCGTTGCGATGATATGCATGATGACGACCTGGTGGTGGTGGTGCTGGTGGTTGCACATAGTTCTGATTTTGATCAACCTCATCCTCGTAATGGTCCTCCACCTCTGCAGTAGCAGCAGGAGCGGCAGAAGCATCAACAGCGGCACCAGAATTTTGCCCAGGGTCAATGGGAACGCGTTGTGCTCGTCCCACTTGATTTGGAAACCGACGTCTTGTTGTTGTTGTTGTTGTTGTTGTTGTTGTTGTAGAGGTGCGTTAGGGGAAACCGGTGGGGGTGGTGGAAGACGCGCGAGCAATTCATTAAACTTGTTATCGAGCTTTGTTTCGAACGTCTTCTTCATGCCATCTATCTTCTCCATGTCCTCTTCAAATCTGTTTAGAACCTGTCCACTCATCATTTGCTGAAATTTATCATGCAACTCCTTATTCGTCATGTTCTCCCAGTCAGTCTCGTCGGCTTGTGATCCTGCCATGGTTAGCAGCAATAGAAATACACAAGAATATGATCCTACAGACTAGTAACAAGAGGTGGTGGTGGATGTCACAAATACGGCAAGCGAATCTCAAATTCTTACCAGTTCTTACCCAGCAGCAGGTGGTGATCGACAACCGTCGTAGTCAAAACTCTCAATGATTGGATAGAGCGATTGCCAGGTGGTGTCAAACGCACGACGTAGATGTATGTGGAGATGGGAAGGCTTATAATATGGTAGCAAAAAGGTCAGCAATAATCAATTCAGAGATGCAAAGTTGAATAAACGCTCAACGACGGTACTGTGCTGGTCCTAGGCTAGACCGTACTAGAGACGCGAGCCTAGAACACGAACAAAATCACGGCGCGGCACGTAAACAAGGGAGGAGCACTCTCTAAATTTATTTTCTTTTTTTCACTTTGCTTTGCACTTTTTTTCCTCTTTTTTTGCTCGGCAACAATTTTTTTTTGAAAATATCTACAAATGATCTAAAACTGCCTAGCCAGAATTTTTTTTTTTTGAGTTTGGAACTATTTTTCTTCTGCGGGTAGCACAGAATCTCAGGAGTCCTATTCTGTCATGACTCGAAGTATCGCGTGATCTGGAACTCGAAAACAAAGCAGCAAATACTGTACTCGGACTAGGACTGGTAGCGGAGATGAATCCGGTGGAACTCGGACTGGTGGCGGCGATGAATCTGGTGGAACTCGGACTGGTGGTTGTATATAGCGATGGTATAGCTGGACTCAGATTGGTGGTGGTATTTGGCGATGGTATATCCGGACTCGGATTGGTGGTTGTATATGGCAGCGACAATGTATATGGTGGGGTGGTGGTATATGGCAATGATGATGACGATGGTGCGGCGGCGGCGTGACAACCTGTGAACAGAACTCGAAACTATAAGGGACTATACGCTAAGACCAGCAACTTGACACGACGATCCAACCGCAAATTCAACAAAGCAAAACTCTAAAAAGACTACATAAAGGCTCAGATTGGTTTGGATATGATGAACTAACCCTAATTTTTTTTGGCTTTTTTCGTGGACTGTAGGTATGAAGAGCAGACTCGATCTAAACTATGGAAAACTGTAAAATCTCACCGAGCAACCTGAAAATCTGATACCACTTGATAGAGGCAAAGGTGTCCCGTCTTTCGATGAGATGGTGGCTATCGTTTTGGACGAAGTCGACTTTGATGATCCCACTACGAACGTGCGAGGACGTCGCACCTTAGCAATCGCTAAACCAACTCCGAGAGGTTATTGACCACACCGGAGCACGATCAACCTGACCACAAAGGTTTGTTTCCTGCAGGCAAATGAAGAACAAGCAAGAAACTGAGATTGCAATCTGGGTATTGCGAATATAAGAAAGATTTATTGATCAAGGTGGGGTTTTGTGACGCCTTTGTCTGATTGTTTAACACAAATGAAGTACGCGAAGTTGCAGCTATGGCGAACTTTAATCTAAACAAAACCCAAAGTCTAAACGACGCCCTAAGGGCTGTATATATGGAGGAAGAGGGGGGATTTCATGGCCCTTGTAGGAGGGGTCTGAAACCAAACCTAACTCTTGTTTCCCCACACATACGGACTCTAAAAACAGCCTATACTTAAGTATTTCGAAAATACATGGGCCTCACCAAATAATAAGGTGACGCAGCACCTAAAATAGCCTCTGGACGAAATTCATGAAGTGGCATCTTGTATATTTCGTCCAAGGCTTCATACACTCCTTATGGTGGTTTCAAAGTCCTGAAATCATCACTTGTAACTCCATTCTTGATCCCGTTGCGCCTGCCATCATCTCCATGCTTGAACTTGCTCCAAGGTTCATCTTTCTTGTCCAAGCTAGGACCTTCATTTGTAACCAAAACAAATGTATCCAATTTAGGCAGCATCATATTCTCATGAACATTAGAATCATTACCAAGAAACGAAAGTACCTGATAATTCAATTGCCGTGCGCAAGCTCTAGTAATTGGTCCAATATGTATAGTAGCGGGGGCTGTGGGTGTAACAATGGTATTGATGTCCTCATCATCCTCCCCTTCTTGAAATGAAGTCGTCCTCGACGAAAGTTCATCGTCCTCACCCAAATAAGGCTTCAAATCTGCAATGTTAAAAGTGGAACTAACCCCAAAATCTGCATGCAGCTCAAGTTTATATGCATTATCATTTATTTTCTCTTACACCTTAAAAGGACCATCAGCATGTGGCATTAGCTTTGATTTGCGCAAATTAGGAAAAGCATTCATACGCTCAATGTTTTCCTTAGTTAACTCATGCATTTTTAAAATCAATTCAGCATGTTCTTTAGCATCAAAATTAACCTTCTCCGAAGATGGAAGAGGCAACAAATCAATAGGTGCACGAGGTAGGAAACCATACACAATTTCAAAAGGGCACATCTTAGTAGTAGAATGCAATGAACGATTATAAGCAAATTCAATATGAGGTAAGCATTCTTCCCACATTTTATTGTTATTCTTCAAAACAGCCCTAAGCATAGAAGACAATGTTCTATTGACTACTTCAGTTTGTCCATCAGTTTGGGGATGACAAGTATTACTAAAAAGCAGTTTATTCCCCAACTCAGCGCATAAACATCTCCAAAAATGGCTAAGAAATTTAGTATCACTATCTAAAACAATAGTATTTGGCACACCATGCAAGCGAATAATTTCACGAAAGAACAAATCAGCAACATTAACAACATCATCGCTTTTATGGCATGGTATAAAGTGTGCCATTTTCGAGAACCTATCCACGACAACAAATATGCTATCCCTCCCCTTCTTTGTTCGACGTAAACCTAAAACAAAGTCCATAGATATATCGTCCCAAGGAACACTAGGTACAGGCAAAGGCATATATAAACCATGAGGATTGAGTCACGACATAGCTTTTTGACATGTAGTGCAGTGAGCAACAAAACGCTCATCATCTCGTCTCATCTTTGGCCAAAATAAATGTGTAGCAAGTACATCCCCCGTCTTCTTGACGCCAAAGTGTCCCATTAATCCTCCTCCATGCGCCTCCTGCAATAACAAAAGACGAACGGAGCTAGCTTGAATGCATAGCTTGTTAGCACGAAACACAAATCCATTGTTAAGAACAAACTTGTTCCAAGTTCTCCCTTCCTTACAATTCTGCAATACATCTTTAAATTCAGCATCATGCACATATTGATCTTTGATGGTCTCCAAACCAAATATTTTAAAGTCAAGTTGTGAAAGCATAGTATAACGACGAGACAATGCATCAGCAATAACATTTTCTTTACCCTTCTTTTGTTTAATGACAAAAGGGAAAGTCTCAATGAATTTAACCCATTTAGCATGTCTACGGTTCAGTTTTGCTTGACTTTTAATGTGTTTCAAAGATTCATGATTGGAATGTATAACAAATTCCTTTGGCCATAAATAATGTTGCCATTTTTCTATGGTCCGAACAAGAGCATATAATTCTTTATCATAAGTAGAATAGTTCAGACTAGGCCCACTCAATTTTTCAGAAAAGTATGCAACAGGTTTGCCATCTTGTAATAACACACCTCCTAATCCAATTCCACTAGCGTCACATTCAAGCTCAAAAGTCTTATTAAAATCAGGAAGTTGGAGTAAAGGAGCATGTGTCAACATATCTTTCAATATCGTGAAGGCTTCTTCCTGTGCGGTACCCCAAACAAAAGGCTTATCCTTCTTTGTAAGATCGTTGAGAGGTGCAGCAATGGTGCTGAAATCTCTCACAAAACGCCTATAGAAACTAGCGAGGCCGAGGAAACTCCTCACTTGTGTGACCGTTTTGGGCTGCAGCCAACTCTCAATAGCTTCAATCTTGGCTTTATCAACTTCAATTCCCTGTGGAGTAACCACATAGCCAGGAAAAGATACTCGGTCGGTGCAAAAGGTGCACTTTCCAAGGTTACCAAACAAACGTGCATCACGTAGAGCAATAAAAATAGCACGTGAATGTTCCAAATGTTCCTCCAAAGATTTTCTATAAATCAATATGTCATCAAAGTAAACTACCACAAAACGTCCAATGAAAGCACGTAAAATTTCGTTCATTAACCTCATGAAAGTACTGGGTGCATTAGTTAACCCAAAAGGCATGACTAACCACTCATATAATCCAAACTTAGTTTTAAATGTTGTTTTCCATTCATCTCCCAATTTCATACGAATTTGATGGTATCCACTACGCAAATCAACTTTGGAGAATATTGTAGAGCCACTCAATTCATCAAGCATATCATCTAGCCTAGGAATAGGATGACGATAACGAATAGTAATATTATTAATGCCTCTACAATCAACGCACATACGCGATGTACCATCCTTTTTTGGCACTAAAATGATTGGAACAGCACAAGCACTAAGGGATTCGCATATATAACCTTTGTCGAGCAGTTCTTGTACTTGACGCATAATCTCCTTCGTCTCCTCTGGATTGGTACGGTATGGTGCACGGTTGGGTAATGATGCACTGGGAATTAAGTTAATTTTATGCTCAATCCCCCGAATAGGTGGTAATCCCGGTGGCACGTCTTGTGGAAAGACGTCAGCGAACTCCTACAAAATGTTAGTGACAGCAGGAGGCAAAGAGGAAGGCATGTCCTTGAATGAAAATAATGCCTCTTTGCACACAAAAGCATAGCAAACAAATTTTCTAAAATCTAAATTATCAATATCAGATTTGGTGGCAAGTAAACATGCACTTTTTAATTTAATTTCAGAAGCAACACTAGATGGTTTATTATTAGGCTGCATTTGCTGCTCAAATTCTTTTGCCACAATCTGATTTTCACTTTTATTTTTCTCCTGTTTTGCTTTATTAGATCTATTAATATCATCTTTCAAAATGGAATCAGCAGTCATAGGAAGCAAAGTAATATTTTTATCCTTATGAACAAGAGTATATTGATTGTTTCTACCATGGTGTAAAGAATTTTTATAAAATTGCCATGGTCTACCAAGTAATAAGGAACATGCATGCATAGGTACCACATCACAATCAACATAATCAGCATATTTAGAGGTACTAAAATGCACACGAATAGTACGTGTTACCCTAATCTTGCCATTGTTGTTGAACCATTGGATGTAGTAAGGATGTGGATGTGGTCTTGTGGCGAGAGATAGCTTCTCCACCCTCTCCATGCTAGCCAAGTATGGAGATGGTATAGCTGGACTCAGATTGGTGGTGGTATTTGGCGATGGTATATCCGGACTCGGATTGGTGGTTGTCCATGGCAGCGACAATGTATATGGTGGGGTGGTGGTATATGGCGATGATGATGACGATGGTGCGGCGGCGGCGTGACAACCTGTGAACAGAACTCGAAACTATAAGGGACTATATGCTAAGACCAGCAACTTGACACGACGATGCAACCGCAAATTCAACAAAGCAAAACTCTAAAAAGACTACATAAAGGCTCAGATTGGTTTGGATATGATGAACTAACCCTAATTTTTTTTGGCTTTTTTCGTGGACTGTAGGTATGAAGAGCAGACTCGATCTAAACTATGAAAAACTGTAAAATCTCACCGAGCAACCTAAAAATCTGATACCACTTGATAGAGGCAAAGGTGTCCCGTCTTTCGATGAGATGGTGGCTATCGTTTTGGACGAAGTCGACTTTGATGATCCCACTACGAACGTGCGAGGACGTCGCGCCTTAGCAATCGCTAAACCAACTCCGAGAGGTTATTGACCACGCCAGAGCACGATCAACCTGACCACAAAGGTTTGTTTCCTGCAGGCAAATGAAGAACAAGCAAGAAACTGAGATTGCAATCTGGGTATTGCGAATATAAGAAGAAAGATTTATTGATCAAGGTGGGGTTTTGTGACGCCTTTGTCTGATTGTTTAACACAAATGAAGTACGCGAAGTTGCAGCTATGGCGAACTTTAATCTAAACAAAACCCAAAGTCTAAACGACGCCCTAAGGGCTGTATATATGGAGGAAGAGGGGGGATTTCATGGCCCTTGTAGGAGGGGTCTGAAACCAAACCTAACTCTTGTTTCCCCACACATACGGACTCTAAAAACAGCCTATACTTAAGTATTTCGAAAATACATGGGCCTCACCAAATAATAAGGTGACGCAGCACCTAAAATAGCCTCTGGACGAAATTCATGAAGTGGCATCTTGTATATTTCGTCCAAGGCTTCATACACTCCTTATGGTGGTTTCAAAGTCCTGAAATCATCACTTGTAACTCCATTCTTGATCCCGTTGCGCCTGCCATCATCTCCATGCTTGAACTTGCTCCAAGGTTCATCTTTCTTGTCCAAGCTAGGCCCTTCATTTGTAACCAAAACAAATGTATCCAATTTAGGCAACATCATATTCTCATGAACAATAGAATCGATACCAAGAAACGAAAGTACCTGATAATTCAATTGCCGTGCGCAAGCTCTAGTAATTGGTCCAATATGTATAGCAGCGGGGGCTGTGGGTGTAACAATGGTATTGATGTCCTCATCAGGATATATCTATGGACTTTGTTTTAGGTTTACCTCGAACAAAGAAGGGGAGGGATATCATATTTTTTTATCGTGGATAGGTTCTCGAAAATGGCACACTTTATACCATGTCATAAAAGCGATGATGTTGTTAATGTTGCTATTCTTTCGTGAAATTATTCGCTTGCGTGGTGTGCCAAATACTATTGTTTCAGATCGTGATACTAAATTTCTTAGCCACTTTTGGAGATGTTTATGGGCTAAGTTGGGGACTAAACTGCTTTTTAGTACTACTTGTCACCCCCAAACTGATGGACAAACTGAAGTAGTCAATAGAACATTGTCTACTATGCTTAGGGCTGTTTTGAAGAATAACAAGAAAATGTGGGAAGAATGCTTGTCTCATATTTAATTTGCTTATAATCGTTCATTGCATTCTACTACTATGATGTGCCCATTTGAAATTGTGTATGGTTTCCTACCTCGTGCACCTATTGATTTGTTGCCTCTTCCATCTTTGGAGAAGGTTAATTTTGATGCTAAATAACGTGATGAATTAATTTTAAAAATGCATGATTTAACTAAGGATAGCATTGAGCGTATGAATGCTAAATATAAACTTGCTGGAGATGAGGGTAGAAAAAATGTTGTGTTTGCACCTGGAGATCTTGTTTGGTTACATTTGCGTAAGGATAGATTTCCTAATTTGCGCAAATCAAAGCTATTGCCACATGCTGATGGTCCTTTTAAGGTGTTAGAGAAAATAAATGATAATGCATATTAACTTGAGCTGCCTACAGATTTTGGGGTTAGTCCCACTTTTAACATTGTAGATTTGAAGCCTTATTTGAGTGAGGACGATGAACTTTCGTCGAGGACGACTTCATTTCAAGAAGGGGAGGATGATGAGGACATCAATACCATTGTTACACCCGCAACCCCTGCTGCTATACATACTGGACCAATTACTAGAGCTCGCGCACGCCAATTGAATTATCAGGTACTTTTGTTTCTTGGTAATGATTCTAATGCTCATGAGAACATGATGCTGCCTAAATTGGATACATTTGTTTTGCTTACAAATGAAGGGCCTAGCTTGGACAAGAAAGATGAACCTTGGAGCAAGTTCAAGCATGGAGATGATGGCATGCGCAATGGGATCAAGAACGGAGTTACAAGTGATGATTTCAGGACTTTGAAGCCACCATAAGGAGTGCCTGAAGCCTTGGACGAAATATACAAGATATCACTTCATAAATTTCATCCAGAGGCTATTCTAGGTGCTGCGTCACCTTAATATTGGGCCAGGCCCATGTATTTTTGAAATACTTAAGTATAGGCTATTTTTAGAGTCCGTATGTGTGGGGAAACAAGAGTTAGGGTTGGTTTCGGACCCCTCCTCCAAGGGCCATGAAATTCCTCCTCTCTCCTCCATATATACAGACCTTAGGGCATCGTTTAGATTTTGGGTTTTATTTAGACTAAAAGTTCGCCATAGCTGCAACTTCGCGTCCTTCGTTTGTGTCCAGCGACCAGACCAAGACCTCACAGAACCCCACCTTCATTAATAAAGATTTCCTCTTTTATTCGCAATATCCAGATTGCAATCTCAGTTTCTTTCTTGTTCTTCGTTTGCTCGCAGGAAATAGACCCTCGTGGTCAGGTTGATCGTGCTCCGGCGTGGTCAATAACCTCGGAAGTTGGTTTAGCGATTGCTAAGGCGCAATGTCTTCGCACGTTCGTAGTCGGATCGTCAAAGTCGACTCCCACAGAAAATGATATCTATCTCATCGAAACATCGGGACACCTTTGCCTCTATCATGTCATATGTGCAAAAATTAAGGGAAGTAAAAATGGATGACATATACATATACAACATGTACACCTTGTCTCTTTTGTTAGCCACATTTCAGATTAAGCAACGCCAAGGACGGTTTTGTTTTCAAGAAGGGGATGATGATGAGGACATGACTACCTTGGATACGACCAAAAATATTGCATACATGCATATTTGTCAGGTGATTTCTAGTGCAAACTATTCAATAATCTATTTATGTTATCCAGAACAAAAATACTTCACACACTTTTGTGTTTTGTCTAATTGCAGGTGTATGGGACATTTGTACAATCCACATATGAAGATAAGGGAGAAATAGATGTTTACTTGCTGTTCAAAAAGTTCTCCCACGTCACTTTTGGCCCAAGAGAAGATAGAGTCCAAGTCTCTCACGTTCTAGATTCAGATTCGGACTGCACAGACATACCTGACTCAAAACACCAACAACTTTTTCATACGGACTCTGAATTGGGTGATTCTTTTTTTGTTGGAAACTAGATTTCGTGCTCTTTCCAACCCAATTGGATTCACCTTCAAATTCATCCGTATCATTGAGATATCGACGAAACAATCTGACATTGCACCAGAATCCGAGTCAAACAACAAGTCCAAAGGTGTTGCATCACCTCCACTTGGGCCCATGAGCCTTGTACGACCTAGGGTTAGTTTTAGGTTGCCTTGGGACGTCCTTCCACCTCCTTGGCCTCCACCACTTGCTCCTATATAAGTAGATCCATCTAGTAGCTTTTTCCTTGGGATTTCTTCAGTTAAAAGTTAGCCAACACAACTTCGTGTACTTTGTTTGTGTCCAACGACCAGACCAAGACCGCTTCTGGATCCCCACCTTTATCAATACTACATCTATATTCGCAATATTCAGATTGCATTATCATGTTCTTGCTTGTTCTTCGATTGCGTGCAGGAATAGACATTCGTGGTTTGGCTGATCGTGCTTCCAGCATCGTCGGTAACCTCGGGAGATTGGTTGTAACACCCCGGATGTAACTTTCCCTATTTGTACTCCAACTCTTGCCGTTTCCGGCGTTAAGTTATATTTATTTTTCCTCGGGTTCGGGTCTTTGTCTCCGTGTGTTGTTGTCTTTGTCATGCATCTCATATCATGTCATCATGTGCATTGCATTCGCATACGTGTTCATCTTATGCATTCGAGCTTTTCCCCGTTGTCCGTTTTGCATTCCGGCGCTTCGTTCTCCTCCGGTGGTCATTTCTATCTTTCTTTCGTGTGTGGGGATTAAACATTTCCGGATTGGACCGAGACTTGCCAAGCGGCCTTGGTTTACTACCGGTAGACCGCCTGTCAAGTTTCGTACCATTTGGACTTCGTTTGATACTCCAACGGTTAACCGAGGGACCGAAAAGGCCTCGTGTGTGTTGCAGCCCAACACCCCTCCAATTTGTCCCAAGACCCACCAAACTCTGCTTCATGTCCTAGAGCGTTCGATCACGATCGCGTGGCCGAAAACCGCACCTCATTTGGACTCTCCTAGCTTCCTCTATGCCTATTTAAACACCCCCCATTCCAAATCCCGGGTCTCCTCCCCCGAAACCCTAAAATCTCAGATCCGCCGCCGCCGGACACGTCCGACGGCGTCGGACACATCCGACTTACCCCGCCGCCGCCACGTGTCGCTGCCCCGTTGGCCGCGCCGCCGCCCCACATCCCCGCCGGCCCGGGAGCCCAAGGCCGGCCCCCGGGGCCCATCTCGCCTCGCCCCGCCGCCCGGTGGAGCCGCCTCCACGCGCCGCCGCCCGCTCCCGACGCCAGCCCGCCGCTCGCCCGCCCACTTTCGCGCCGCCCGAGCCGGCCCGCTCTCCCTCGCCGCCTTGCCGGTCACCGGCCTCCACCACCGCGTCGCCGGCGTCGCCCGCACCGCCCGCCGTCCGCCGCCGCCTCGGCCGCCAGCCGCTGCCGCCCCGGCCGCCGTCCGCCGCTCGCCGGAGGCCTCGCCTCGCCGGAGCTCCGGCCGGGTCCGATCTGGTCGGGTGGATCAGATCCACCGGTTCAGCGATCCAAACGCAGCCCCGCCGCCTGGATCCCTCCGTCCCGGGATATCCTCGTCCCGTTGACTTTTGCAGGGTATAAATTTCGTCTAAACTCCTGAAATCTGCAGATCCAAGTGCCTCTGTTCGCGGCTCCGTAACTTTGCATTCGTAGCTCCAATTCATGCATATAGCATATCAAAATGTTCATCTCAGAGAGTGCATCATTTCATTCCATTGCATCCTTTTCATTTGAGCTCATCTTGATGCCCGAAATTCTGTTAGAAGAGGGCTACTTGAGTTAATCGTCAGATCTGTTACTCCGTTTAGCACTTTTGTCATTTTCTCCATGATTATTGTGTGCATGATATGCCCGTGAGTTCTACATATGTTTTGTTAAGGGTTTTGTCATCTCTCCAGAGGTGCAACCTATGTATTTTTAGGATGTGTGTGGTGACTTGTGCAAGCTTGCAAAGTGGTGCACTTGATAATTCTGTTTTCAGGGACTTAGTGATTTCACTAAGTCCTGGGATTGTTTAGTTCATGATGCCATATGTTCATGTTGTTTCCTAGTGATCCGTGCCTCTTTTGAGGATGATCAGTAAGGGAGTTTTGTTAATATTGTAGTGCTCTATCCATCCATGTCTTTGTTTGCAATTATGGAGAACCCTACCTTGAGTCAATTGAGCTCTACTTTTGCTTCGTTGCGAATCTGGGCAGATCGTCGACTTGTTTGCGATTTTGCCGGTGTTATTGTAGTTGATCCGTGCATGCTATGCTATTGTTCTTGCCATGTCTAGCTTGTATTTTGTGCCTTCTTTATGGTGTATTCTTGTCTTGCCATGACTTGCACCGTAGTGAGTGCATCGAGCTCGTAAACATGCCTTCGTGAGTTATGTTTCAGCATGTCCCAGTTTTCACCAAGTCTGAGAACTGATTATGTTTTTGCTATGTTCGTGTGCATGTTACTATATTTTGTGATCCCTTTTGGCTCAATGTCACTAAGGGACTTTTGTTAAGCTTGTTGAGTAGCTCCATGCCATGTCTTTCTTTGTCATGTTCAGGTCCTGTAGCATGTTGTTTTGTTGCTCCGAAGAGGGCTATATGATCTGAAATTCCAGACAAGGGTTAATTTCACTAAGTCTGAGATCTGTTTTACCATTTGCGTTTTTGCCATGCTTGTTTGAACCTGTTAATTGATGAATTGGTCGTAGCTCAGTGCTAGACTTTTGTTAAGCATCTTGTGTGCATCCCTGCCATGTATTTTGTTGTCATGTTTGGTGGCTGTAGCATGTTCATTTCGTTGCATTTAGATGCCTACTTGCTGTAAATCGCAGACCGGTGTCATTTTTGAATCGCTTGCCATTTCCAAACCGTAACTCCGATTTCGGCGTTCTTTACATCGTTTTCAAGCGATTTCATCTCATCTTTCCAGTGGCACACTTGGATTTCCAGGTTGAGGCCAGGTTCATGCATTTCCTGTCATATCTTGCATTTTGCATCCCGGATCGCATCCCGCATAGCATATCATCATTTCATCATATTGCTTGGTCTTGCACGTGGTTGATTGTATCCTTGTTGCTTGTTTGTCTTGTTTGGGTAGAGCCGGGAGACGAGTTCGCTAACGAGGAGCCCGTTGAGTTTGCTTTCGAGGATCTAGTCAACTCTGACAACTGTGCAGGCAAGATGATCATACCCTCGAAATCACTACTATCTTTGCTATGCTAGTTTGCTCGCTATTTTGCTATGCCATTGCTATGATGCCTACCACTTGCTTGAAAGCCACCTAAATTGCCATGTCAAACTTCTAACCCACCTTTGTCCTAGCAAACCGTTGATTGGCTATGTTACCGCTTTGCTCAGCCCCTCTTATAGCGTTGCTAGTTGCAGGTGAAGATTGGAGGCCGTTCCTTGTTGGAACATCTTTTATTTACTTGTTGGGATATCATTATATTGCCATGTTATCTTAATGCATCTATATACTTGGTAAAGGGTGGAAGGCTCGGCCTCTCGCCTAGTGTTTTGTTCCACTCTTG
The DNA here is from genome assembly GCF_018294505.1 of Triticum aestivum. Lineage (NCBI taxonomy): Eukaryota > Viridiplantae > Streptophyta > Magnoliopsida > Poales > Poaceae > Triticum > Triticum aestivum. The sequence continues at coordinate 326,964,815 of NC_057797.1, forward strand.
CCGCCCTAATTTCCGTCATATCGGTGTTATGTTCCCGGATTTTGCGTTCCTTACGCAGTTGGGTTATAATGGGAACCCCTTGATAGTTCACCTTGATTAAAGCTTTTCCAGCAATGCCCAACATTTGTTTTACCATTTGCCACCTAGCCTTTTTCTTTCCCTTGGGTTCTGCAGACTCAAGGGTCATCTTATTTTAACCCCCCCGGGCCAGTGCTCCTCTGAGTGTTGGTCCAAACTAGAGCCCCTTGCAGCGCCACCTCGGGGAAACTCGAGGGCTGGTTTTAGTTGTACGGATTGCTTATCTGAGTGTGCCCTGAGAAATAGATATGTGCAGCTCCTATCGGTATTTGTCGGCACATTCGGGCGGTGTTGCTGGTCTTGTTTTAACCTGTCGAAGTGTCTTGAGTTACCGAGATACCGAGTCTGATCGGGACGTCTTGGGAGGAGGTCTATTCCTTCGTTGACCGTGAGAGCTTGTCATGGGCTAAGTTGGGACTCCCCTGCAGGGATTGAACTTTGGAAAGCCGCGCCCGCGGTTATGGGAAGATGGGAATTTGTTAATGTCCGGTTGTAGATAACTTGAACCTTAATTAATTAAAATGAATCAACTGAGTGTGTTACCGTGATGGCCTCTTCGCGGCGGAGTCCGGGAAGTGGACACGGTGTTGGAGTAATGTTTGCGCAGATTGTTCTCTAGCTTCTCGCTCGTGCTTTGCCTCCTCTTCTCGCTCTCTTTTGCGAATAAGTTAGCTACCATACTTGATAGTCGCTTGCTGCAGCTCCACTCATATTTTACCTTACCATACCATAAGCTTAAATAGTCTTGACCGTGAGGGTGCGAGATTGCTGAGTCCCTGTGGCTCACAGATTACTATTACACCAGATGCAGGGCTGATGATTCTGCTCCAGGAGACGTGTATGAGCTCAACTGGGAGTTCGACGAAGACTCTCAACGATACTATGTTTCCTTTCCCGACGATCAGTAGTGGTGCCTAGTTGGGGGTGAACGGGACGTTGTCGCCTGTTGGGTTCTCTTTATTTTGGCGTCGTAGTCGGGCCATGAGTGTTTGGATGATGTAATGTTATTTATGTACTTGATTGACGTGGCGAGTGTAAGCCAACTATGTTATCTCCCCTTTATTATTCATATTACATGGGATGTTGTGAAGATTGCCTAACTTGCGACATATGCCTTCAATGCGATTATGTCTCTAAGTCATGCCTCGACACATGGGAGCTATAGTCGCATCGAGGGTGTTACATTGGTTTAGCGATTGCTAAGGCGTTACGTCATGCACGTTTGTAGTCAGATCGTCAAAGTCGTCTCCACCAAATCGATAGTCATCATCTCATCGAAAGATCGGGACACCTTCGCCTCTATCAAAGCTCCGCCATAAGCCTTATTTGTGTAGGTGTGAGAAACCAACAAGAATTGGTACCAATTGTGCTATTTCCTTGTTCCACATTGGAGTGATCATTGATCCACCTTCAACTTTGGTCAAGGTACATTTGGTATTCGTTCTTCTCTTTCTCCCACTCATATTGGCTCGAGTCTTGTGATGGATAAGCAAGGCATTTCATCTCCGGTCTTCCATAACAACGATGGCATGAACAACTACATCATCAAAGCGTCAATCTTCGATCTAGAACGACAAACACAAGGCGCGCAATCAAGATTGTGAGAGCGCATCGAGAACCTCTCCCTCGACATTCGCCACTCCGAAGCGAGGAAAAGGGACTACATCACCAACAAGATTTTCTCACAAAAGAAGGAGCAAGATGCAAGGATGGAGGAGATTCGGGCCTTGATCAAGTCTACTTCCCCTTTGTCATCTTCAAGGCGGCGGCGAGCACATCGATCCTCTTCAGAGCGCCCAAGCAATACAAGCGCAAGTCGTCCACATCCACATCTCCATGGCGACCACCATCACATTCGTGATCAACCTTGTCATGAAGGGCAATGCACCTCCAAGCAACATGTGCACAACGACGATGAACGACATCTACGACGAGCTCAAGTGCGACAACGCCAACATCATCATGACGATGCTCCCCAAGTGCAAGTGCACAAGTCCCAACAAGCCCTACTTCACGCCAAGTCCAAACTTCATGAGCACAAGAGAAGACCGTGAGACGAGCACCACCAAGACAGATCTATGGCTAGAACAACCACTTCGGCATCTTCACCAAGTGCTATCAAGGCATCTTCGCCTTTGGACGTACGACATCTTCGCCTACTTCCTGTGAGTTCGCCTACATCGACGTCATCAAGTACAAGGCGACCACCTATGAGTGAGGGGGACACTTCCATCTTCGGAAGCCCCTCAAGGAAAATGGCCGAGCATGGGAAATTCCCTTCGGTCATAGACACGAGCTACGAGGTGCCACATCATATGGGCCTCCAACAACAAGACGGTGACAAGAAGGTCGAGCTAGGGCCATCCCCTTCGACCACGGCGATGAGCATGAACCTCTTCAACCACTTGAAGACGGCACCCATATTGGACTCATACTCCGAGTCAAGCTACGAGACCGCACATGAGGCTTTTCTTTGGTCTTAGAGGAGAGTGATGATGTGCCATCTTCGTCCTTCATCCACGGCTACAACCAAGACATGATTGAGCATGGAGACATTTGCACCAACATCTCTCCAACACCCACATATAAAGAGATGCCCCAATTCCCATGTGAGGAGAGCCACCCCACCATGAGTGATATGAGTGACTCCACCATTTGTGACATCGAGTGCATTTCCTATGAGAGGATGAGTGCGACCACCACTAGCCCCACACTTGAGAGCATCCAAGAGGGAGTCAGTGAGCCACCACACTTAGTGAATGAGGTAGTTGACACGGCACGTGAGGCCACTATGATTTCTAACAACTTAACCTCTACTCTGAGTGTGTTTTCTTTGGTGCTAGGTCTCCTACATGATGACATGCCTATCCTCGACGAGTCCATACCCCCAATGGAGATGACGACGGTCATGGTGGACGATGAGGCACCCCCACATGGTTCCATCAAGATGAAGATGACCACGACTTGGTCTTCGACACCTCACCTACAACACATGAGCGATGCTCCAAAGGTAACATAGGTGACGGTGCTTCTCTTGTCCCACTAGTGTACTATTTTACGAATGATTGCTTGCATGATGTTGACACACCTATACACATGCTTCATGCTAGTGCGACTTCTTCATGTCATGACTTACCTATTTATGATGAATATGATGACGAGCATGTCAAGTTGTCTAGTTGTGATGCTATGCTCCATAGGATATCATGTGAAAATTCTTTTGGTCACATCATGTTTGACAATCCATTAACCTTGTCATATGCTATGAGTGAGATATCCCATATTGCATCTTTTCAATCTCAACATAGTGACTATGCATGCCCCCATTCACATAAATCCCATTTGCACTTATGGCATAGATTACAAGATAATGGTCATTGGCTTTTGTTTCTCATGCGATGACATTGCCATGCTTCCTCTACATGATTTGCGCAATTCATCTACTATGCCATGCCATGATCACAATGTTCCAACTATGCATTGTTTTGGATGTTGTCAATATTATTCTCCATGTGATGTTTCCACTAATGATCATGAGGAGACCCCCATAGTTTCCTCATACATATTAGGAGATTTTGATGCATTCCATACTTTGCATGTTTCTCATAATTGCTTGCACCATATGCTTTCCACGCATAACAATGCTCTGGATATTTCCCATGATGCATTACATAATTTGAGTCTCCATTATGCTATACATAACAACAAACCTATCATGATGGATGACATGTTTATATATCACGCATCTCATTTATTTGAGCATTGGATATTTTGTGCTAACCGACATGAGCATGTGCGCATCATGATGGATGATGTGTACATCTACCACGCACATACAATTTTCCCTTTGTCTTTGTTTTGTGTAGGTACTCACGTGTACTCGTCAACCTCTCAATCCAAAGAGTTGACGAAACAAGCTCTTGAGAGCAAAGATGACTTGAGATCCCGTGGACTATCCTTACCACCGTTCCTTTCACGCAACGACTACGCGCATCTCTCTCACTTGGCTCTCACACGGCTATGGGCTATATACTGCTTGTCGCTTCATGCTCATTTTACCGTGTTCACTTTGCATGCTATGCTTGCTTCTATGCCTTTGCCATGCAATTGTGACCCTTGCTTGCGTCTACCCATGATTCACCATTATGCTACTCCTATGTGTATTTGCATGCTTGGTGGGTATCCTTGTTGGTATTGCCATGTTTATCATGTGCCTCATGCTATTGATGCTATTTTGCTCATATCCTCCTTTCATGCTTGTGATATGTCTTGTGCATTATTCATGCCCACCATTTGCACACATGACATACTTGACATGATTCCTTCTAGTATGTTGCAACCTCGCACTACTAGCTTGCTTGCCTTGATTCACATGATTGCTTGCTTTGTCGCATCACCCATGTTCCATTCTTACTTGATTTCTTGGGTGGATGACGTATAATCATGCCTCTCACATGATATATTTTGTTCATTGTTGCTTGCCTCCAATTGTTACATCTATGCTTATTGATCATGGAGACTTGAACACTTTACTTGTGATGCATGCTTGCTTGATTGAGCCTATTGTATTTGGTTGTTCTCGCATCATCATATGCCTCCATACTGTGAAATGCTCCCTTGTCCATTCTTATGATGAGCATGATGCATACACTTGTTGGGTATTTTACCACACGAATGATAGGTTTTGCATCTCCGCTAACCTAATTTGTTTTTCCGACTGTTTGTCATGTTCTTTCATGTTGAAGGATTCACAAGGCGATACCGTCATGACACAATATGGTCATGTGAAGGCATACATGATGTGCAACACCAACATTTGCAAGAATCTCCTAAAGGTGAACTCCTTCCCTTTGATCCATCCTCAAATATGCATATTGGATGGGTCACTCTTTCATTGTTGTTTCCTTCTTCTTGTCTACATGTTACATCTATTGGATGGAGGACCGACATTGGAGATGGAACCCATGGACCTTCAAGTTGAGGAGCGCTCGGGCTTATTGGATGCACCTTCGAGCCTCCACTCATGCCACGACATCGAGCATTGGTACTCCAACACCTCCATATTTGGTGATTGTGCTCACACATGTCATGCTCGATGGACATATCATACACATGACAAATTTGTATCTTATGCATGGATTGACTCACATCATGATTGCCTTGTTGCATCTTGTATTCCCATGTCATCCATGATATATGAGCTTCTTCACTTTCTTAGCAAATTTGTTGTGATCTTCCTTGATGGCATATATATACATCATGATCATATTGCTCATCATCAATTGCATGATCACATACTCATATTGAGCATCCATTGCCATATTCATGCTATTGATAAACCATCTCTCTATGACATCATTTTACACCGTGGTTGCATTGATCACATGCACAATACATTTGTGTGCACAATGAATGCTTTTGCTCCCATGAATGCTTTGTGTACCATTCCATATCTTTTGGATAAGCTTCATGCACCTTGTCATGATCAATCTTGTCGCACAGACTCTTTCTTATTTGATGGACACTTTGTGTGCGCTAACCATTGTATTTCCGAGTGTCGTTTGTGTTTGCTCTTTTTGCATATATACCACTCTGGCGACACCTTCGAGTACTTGGATTGCGCCATGTCTTTCTCTTTGTCCAACTACAAGTCTGTCCACAACAACCGTTTCCACGGTGATGAGGTTTTCGATCCGAGGTCGGATCTTTCCCAAGGGAGGGGAGATGATGCGGAGCATCCTACTATGATCCCCATGTACACTCGAGCATACGCCATTGGACACAAGGTGAACTCGCTCCTTTCTGAATCTTCCCTTTCCGCATGTAAGACATGGATGCTACTTCAAGCACGGACCTTGTGCATACTTAGGTACACCCGAGGAGACCATGGAGAGCCCAAGGACCAAGGCCAAGCGTGCACGAAAGTGAAGGAAGGAGAAGGAAGAAGGGCCAGCTGCTACAGCGGCCGGACATCCGGCCTAGCCCGAACATCCGGCGCAGCTCGGACATCCGGCCCGAGCCCCGGAAATCCGGCATCGGTGATCCAGAGAGCACCGCAAAGGTCCAGTGCAGCCCGGATATCCGGCCATCATCCTGGACATCCGGCTCCTCCCGAAGCCCCGGACATCCGGCCCCTTCGCCCGGAAATACGGCCCCTCCATCATCGAATGCATCTGGAAGACCCAGGCTAGCCCGGACATTCGGCCTCCCAGCCCGGACATCTGGCCCATCGCGAAGCCCCGGACATCTGGCACCTGTCTGCACATAGTGAACGGGCCAAGGGCCCATGTATCCCTCTTTCCCACTTACCCCTTCGTGGCTTAGACTATATATACTCCCCACCTCCTTCTAGTTAGGGTTAGCGTTGTGTTAGCTCATTTGTGAGATAGAGCTTCGCTCATCCATATCGGATCTACTCCTTGAGAGAGACCGCGGCCCCTCTTCGGAGAAGATCCACTTGGATTCAAGACCTCGTCACGGAGAAGACCATCAAGACCTCCTTACGGAGAAGAGCGGTTACCGTGTATCGTCCATTGTTGACTTTGCATCGTTTATCTTCCCATTTGTACTCGAGGATCTAGCACATGTGTGACTTGTTCTTGTTACTTTGAGTGTTCCTCTTGTATTTCCCTTGTGTTTTCCCTCGTTTCCCTCCTCATGTTCTTCGTGTTCGTCGCAGGATTCTCTCCTATCGTGAAAGATCGGCCGATTAGGGTTCTACCCTACATCACGCGACCTCTTTGAGAAACTTCAACTACTCAAGCAAGGAACCAAGAGCGAAGAGTACTACAAGGAGATGGAGATTTCCATGATAAGAGCCAATGTCACGGAAGATGATGAGCAAACAATGGCATGTTTCTTGAATGGACTCAACCATCCTATCAAGAAGATCGCCGACTTCCAACCATACTTGAACCTCATCGAGCTAGTGCATCAAGCTACCAAAGCTGAACGTCAAGTGCAAGACGATTACAAGTATGCCAAGTTCTCATTCAAGTCATATGGCTTCTTCAACAACCAAGCTTCAACAACTCCAACACCATCTACCAAGCCTTCTACAAGCAACATCGACAAGTCGAGTTCCAAGGAAGCTTCCTCAACCCCAAGTAATACTACAACGAGCAACTTCAAGCCGAGAGCTTCATCACCATCTACTCCAATCGATGAGACCGTCAAGACAAGTTCCGTCAAATGCTTCACATGCGGATGCCGAGGCCACAAGTCCTACGAGTGCACAAACAAGCGGACCATGATCCTCAACAATGACGGCACTTATGACTCAATGAGTGAAGGAGAAATGGAAGCCCTTGAGCAAGTGGTCATACATCAGCAAGTGAACGAAGAAGACACGAACCAAGTCTTTTGTGATGAAGATTCAAGTCCCGCTCTCGTTGTCTCCAAGGTCTTGACTCTTCAACATCAACAAGAAGAAGACTAAAGATCCACATATTCCACACCAAGGCCAGCATCAATGGAAGATCCGTCAAGGTCATCATCGATGGAGGGAGTTGTCATAACCTCGCAAGTGAAGAACTTTGCTCCAAGCTCCAATTGCCCAAGACAAAGCACCCACATCCCTACAAAGTTCAATGGCTTAGCGACTCCGGCACTATCCAAGTTGAGCATCGAGTAAAAGTCTCCTTCAAAATTGGCACCTACGAAGACACTTTGGAGTGTGACGTCGTTCCAATGACCGTTTGCCACCTTCTCCTTGACGCCCATGGCAATTTGATAGAGGTATCATCCACACCCGCCGAACGAACCACTACATCTTCAAGATGAAAGGAAAGGAGTACATACTTCGCCCCATGTCTTGATGAGGACATCAATACCATTGTTACACCCACATCCCCTGCTGCAATACATACTGGACCAATTACTAGAGCTCGCGCATGCCAATTGAATTATCAGGTACTTTCGTTTCTTGGTAACGATTCTAATGTTCATGAGAACATGATGTTGCCTAAGTTGGATACATTTGTTTTTCTTAAAAATGAAGGACCTAGCTTGGACAAGAAAGATGAACCTTGGAGCAAGTTCAAGAATGGAGATGATGGCACACGCAACGGGAGCAAGAACGGAGTTACAAGTGATGATTTCAAGACTTTGAAGCCACCATAAGGAGTGCATGAAGCCTTGGACGAAATATACAAGATGCCACTTCATAAATTTCGTCCAGAGGTTATTTTAGGTGTCGCGTCACCTTATTATTGGGCCAGGCCCATGTATTTTTGAAATACTTAAGTATAGGCTGTTTTTAGAGTCTGTATGTGTGTGGAAACAAGAGTTAGGGTTGGTTTCGGACCCCTCCTCCAAGGGCCACGAAATCCCCCCCTCTTCCTCCATATATACAGCCCTTAGGGCGTCGTTTAGACTTTGGGTTTTGTTTAGATTAAAAGTTTGCCATAGCTGCAACTTCGCGTACTTCGTTTGTGTCCAGCGACCAAACCAAGACATCATAGAACCCCTCCTCGATCAATAAAACTTTCATCTTATATTCGCAATATCCATATTGCAATCTCAGTTTCTTGCTTGTTCTTCGTTTGCTCGCAGGAAACAGGCCCTCGTGGTCAGGTTGATCATGCTCTGGCGTGGTCAATAACCCCGCGAAGTTGGTTTAGCGATTGCTAAGGCGCGACGTCCTCGCACGTTCGTAGTCGGATCATCAAAGTCGACTTCCTATAAAACAATAGCCACCATCTCATCGAAAGACGGGACACCTTTGCCTCTATCAAGTGGTATCAGATTCCCAGGTTGCTCTGTGAGATTTTACAGTTTTTCATAGTTTAGGTCGAGTCTGTTCTGCATACCTATAGTCCACGAAAAAGCCAAAAACATTTAGGGTTAGGTCATCATATCCGAACCAATCTGAGCCTTTGCATAGTCTTTTTACGGTTTTGCTTTGTTGAATTTGCGGTTGCATCGTCTTGTCGAGTTGCTGGTCTTAGCATCTAGTCCCTTAGAGTTTCAAGTTCTGTTCACAGGTTGTCACGCCGCCGCCGCACCATCGTCATCATCATTACCATATACCACCACCCCACCATATACATCGCCGCTGCGATATACAACCACCAATCCAAGTCCACATATACCATCGCTATATACCACCACCAATCCTTGTCCAGATATACCATCGCCATATACAACCACCAGTCTGAGTTCCACCAGATTCATCTCCGCCACTAGTCCTAGTCCAAGCCCAGTATTTGTTGCTTTGTTTTCGAGTTCCAGATCACGCGATACTTCGAGTCGTGACCAAGTCAGACTCCCCAACTTCCGTGCTATTCGTAGTAGAAAAATAGTTCCAAACTAAAAAAACTAAGTCTAGAAAATTTTGGCTAGGCAGTTTTTAGACCATTTGTAGACTTTTTCGAAAAAATTGTTGCGGAGCAAAGAAAAAAAAGAAGTGCAAAAAAAGTGAAAAAAGAAGAAAAAAATTCAGGGAGTGCTCCTACCTTGTTTACGTGCCGCGCCGTGATTTTGTTCGTGTTCTAGGCTCGCGTCTGTAGTATGGTCTAGCCTAGGACCAGCACAGTACCGTTGTTGAGCATTTATTCAACTTTGCATCTCTGAATTGATTATTGCTGACATTTTTGCTACCATATCATAAGCCTTCTGATGCGGAGCATCCTACGGACATCACCATGTCAAGAGTCCATTTGGAAAGTGACACGTGCGACATCTACTTCACACACACAAAGGTGAATCATCTCCTTTACACGTGCTCACTTGACCCCTTCGAGGATGGTATACTACTTGGCACTCCTCCGGTGTGCATGCATAGGTATTGTCGGAGCTTCATGGATGTCAAGGAGGAGTGCGAGAGCCAAGGAACGACTACACCGTCCGCGAGGGAGGCATGGAAGAGAAGACGGAAGAAAGGAGAAGAAGAAGACGGAGAGGCTGCAGGAGCCAGGCTGGACATCCGGACCGCCGTCTGGATCATCCGGGTAATCCATACACCGCGACGGCCGAACCTTGCAGAATCCACTCGGCGAAGTCGGATCATCCGGACGAGGTCCCGGATCATCTGGACGACGCCCGGATCATCCGGCTGACGCCCGGATCATCCGGCCTTTCGTGCGTGCATGCTTCCGGGCCGAGGCCCGTGTACCTGTTTCGCCCCCTCAATTACCCCTTCGCCCACTAGACTATAAATAGACGTCCTCCACCTCCTTTCTAGGGTTAGCGTTGGTTTAGCTCATTTGGGAGATAGAGCTATGCTCATCCATATCGGATCTCCTCCGTGCGAGAGACTGCGGCCTCTTCGGAGAAGATCCCTTTGGATTCAAGCATCCTTTTTTAAGGGAAGATCCCCCCGTGGAGTCAAGACCTCCTCATAGAGAAGACCAGCTACCCTTGTATCATCCTTAGTTGTCCGTGGATCGTGTATCTTCTCATATGTATTCGAGGATCTAGCACATGTGTGACTTATTCTTATTGGTTGAGTGATTCTCTCGTGTTTCCTCTTGTGTTTTCCCTCGTGTTCTTCGCGTTCTTAGACGGGATCCGCTCCTTTCATGAAAGATCGGGCCGTTAGGGTTCTACCCTACATCATCTTGGTATCATGAGCCACGTTGATCACGAATTTGGAGCCCCCACCCCTCTTTTTCTAGCCTTCTTTTGCTTGATTTCGTCCTAAATTGAAAATCCCCACCAAAAATAACCCAATTTTTTTTGTGATTTGTTGGTTTTGATGATGTTTTGTTGATTTTGATCCATGGATTTGCTTGGTTTCGAGTGGATCTAGCATCTCCCCAAGTTTCCCCACCTTCCATCCACAAAATCTCCTCAAATTTGCCCTGAAAATCATCCAATTTCCGCCCAAAAATTCGTCCCCGAGAGGAATCCCGAGCAGTTTGACCTGCCTGGATCATCCAGATCCACCCAGATCACCTGGACCATCTCCCGGATGTCCGGACGCCCCACACGACAGAAATCTGGTTGACGAACCCGGATCATCCGGACCTACTCCCGGATGTCCGGCTGAATTTTTGTTTTGGCCATATCTAATTCATCCGAACTCTGTTTTCGACGTTCTTTAGCTCGTTTTGAAGCTCTTGACATCCCCCTTCCAACAAAAATACCACCAACATCATTTGACTCCATCAAATTTTCTGAAATTTGGCAAGTTTGCCTAGACCTCCTCCACCATATCATCCACATTACAACCACCGACTTCCGCAACCTAACCCATTTCGATCCCCATTGTATATGTGGTTGCTTGAGTAGTGATTCGAGTCTCCTAAGGTGTTTTGGCTACTTAGGGACGGTTGCTTCTTCATCAACCACCACCACCACTTCCACATAACTTTGCCCACCATACACTTCCGCCACCTCAACTTAACCCAATTTTGTTTGTGTTGTGAGTTGTGTCTCCTAGGTGTTTCGGCTACTTAGGGACCATGCTTTCAACTCCGACACCGTGTATAGTCCACCATAACCTCCACTTCTGCATTGCCTAGTGCAACACCACTGCTTTCCGCTACCACCATTTGACTTTTGTCATTGAGATTTTGAGTTGTGGTTTTTCCGTTTCCTAAGGTGTTTCGGCTAATTAGGAACGGGTCAACATCGACAACACCGCCTCTCATCATTGCCATGGACGGTAACCTCGACGACACCATTGTATATTACCCTTGCAATTGCATTGATAACCCCTAGCCCATTTTGCGTCACTTACCTATCGAGACTAGCCATTTGAGTATTGCCAGCAATGTTACTTGTGCACATTCGTGATCTGCACCATACATTGCATACATACCATATCATATTGGTATCATACCATCTCGTGTGCCTCAAGTTTGTTCCCGCATATACACAATTGCTATCTTGGTGTGTGCATTGTGCAAAAGTGGCCATACACAATAAGCTTTTAAGAAAAAGAGAAAAGGCAAAGAAGCTTGTAAGCAAGTGCCATAGCATCATACCACATTGCATATAAGATCATCTTGGATCATAACGCCGCGAGACATACATACATAGCATACTTGGGATAGAAAGTCGATACATTTTGCATATCATAGGTTGTGCACAAGTGTCGTATCCACCTATAGAGCAATCGTGCTAGCGTCTCTCTTGAGTTGTGCAACACGAGCATTTTCTGTGGATTCCATATTTTGTGCTCATCCTTGGTTGCACAACCCCATTTATCTATCCGTGTGTGCGTTTTCGTGTGCCATTAATTGTTATTGGTCTACTTGTTACACTTGCGAATTTGTGAATCTTTTTCAACATTATTGACTCTTGCTAACATTTTACATCAAATTTTTGTGCCACTATCCTCACCGAGCTCCACCATAAGCCTTATTTGTGTAGGTGTGAGAAACTGACAAGAATTGGTACCAATTGTGCTATTTCCTTGTCCACATTGGAGTGATCATTGATCCACTTTCAACTTCGGTCAAGGTACATTTGGTATTTGTTCTTCTCTTTCTACCACTCACATTTTTCTCTTGGAGTGATGGATAGGCAAGGCATTTCATCTTCGATCTACAACAACAACGATGAGTTCGATGCCGCGAACAACTCCACCGACGGCAAGATGCAAGCTCAAATGGAGGAGATCAAGGCCCTCATCAAGTCCTACAAGCGGTCTTCCTCATCTTTGAGAAGACGCTTAAGAGCACATGCCTCCGAGCTACCATCTCCGGCAAGATCACATCAGCATCGACACCATCACCAACAAGGACGTGAAGGTCAAGAGCTCAACACCAACAACCGCTCAACGACTTCACCATCCCCCTAGGCATCTTCGCCAAGCGACTTCAAGGCATCTTCGCCTACGGACATACGACATCTTCGCCCACAAGCACCTCAAGAGAAGCTCCCCAAGCTCAAGTCCGCGACTTCCACGAGCAACTACGACCTCGACACCGACCACAAGATTCCTTTCTATGGGACTCAAGAACCCGAGGAGTATCTCGAGTGGGAGCGCCTAATGGACGACTACCTCAAGCTACATCAAGTTCCTCCCGAAGATCAAGTGAAGTGCGCCACAAGGAACTTCCACGACTACGCGTCCACATGGTGGCTTCACGCACCTTCGGAGACCTACAACATGAGTTGGCCCAAGACGAAGAGAGCTTTGCGGCGCGAGTTTGTGCCTCCAACCTCCATGGAACAACTTCTACGCCAAATGGAGAACACCACCCAAGGATCCAAGTCCATCGATGCGTACTTCAAGGAGATGAAGATTGCCTTGCGACGAGCCGGCGTGGACAACCCCATTTCGATGAAGTTCCACTTCATGATGGGATTGAACAACGACATCTCCAAGACGATCTTCCTCGAGAACTACAAGTCCCTCGACGACAACTACATTTGTGCTCTCAAGGCGGAACAAGAACTCATGAAGGCCAAAGCTTCTCCACCCCTGTCGGCGTTCTGGGAACGGGGGTCCCCAGACTTGCCTACCTGCGGCCTGTGGCATGGCTCAAAAGGGGGCCCAGCGCGGCCCATCTTCACCAACACAAACCCAAGACCCTCGCGAGGGGCCAAGCCTCGCGGGGCGGATGACGCGGAGCTTCCTCAGGCACGGCCTCGTCAGGCTAGCTCATGAGGAGGCGGAGAGATCAAGGCGGGGTACCTCACGAAGTGCCCGTGACGCAAGCCATGACGACCGAGGGCGCCAGGCGGGTGCCAGCCTGCGCAGTGTCCTCCTTTCCTCTTTGGTGCAAAGGGGGCAAGCGCAGCCGTGGAGTAGCGAGGCATCAGGCAAAGGTTGCCATTTCGGTGCAACGAGACCAAGACCAGGAGGACTACGAGACGGAGGTCACCGTGGAGCCCAAGACGGCGTCATCACCAGAGCTTTGCGCAGGCGAAGACTACTTTTGTCAGGATAGCTAGTACTAGCTGTCCCCCTTCAAATTAGCCCGCCATTGTTGGCTCCCTTCCCGCTCGATATTTGGGAAGAGGACCAGGGCCCCTATAAATAGGACCGGCCACCCGCTAGACAAGGGAGAGAGGACCGAGGGCAAAAATAAAGAGAGAGAGAGAGAGAAGGGCGACTGAGCTCCTCCCAGCAGTTCATCGCCCCAGCCAAGAACAGACCCTCGCGAGGATGTTCTTCCTTGTATTGTTCATCATCATCATCCCAAGAGGCAATCCACCACACCACACACTGGAGTAGGGTATTACACCACAACGGTGGCCCGAACCAGTATAAACCATGTGTCTCTTGTGTTGTTCTTTCCTTAGTTTAGATCCTAGCAAGGCGGAGGGATGCAGGTAGGTAGGAGACGAAAGCTCCGCGCGCACCCAGTGTTCGAACCTCAAGGGTCTGCCGGAACCCGAAATCCGACATTTGGCGCGCCAGGTAGGGGTGTGCCGGGATTCGTCTTCCACCACCCTGTTCTCCTCCGACCATCACGCCCATGTCTGACGCTCGTCGGGCCCGCGCCAAGCGCCGAGCCACGCTCGCTTCCCGTGTCGCCCAGACGGCCCCTGTTGGCGGGCGCCCTCGCCGTTCCCCGTCACCTGCCGTCAACGCCGCCACCGGCCCGGTGGGGGACGAGCGGCAAGCATCGTCCCAGCATCCGTCTGTGCGGCAAGACGGCCGCACCGCAACTCCCTCGCTCACCCCAGCTGGTTCTTCGTCCCGCGCGCTCCGCGCGCCCATGGAGGCTCGAGCTGCACTCATCGCGGTGAAAGAGCTCCTGCGCTACCGCCCCGTCGACGACGTCTACGAAGAATGGCTCGACCGCGTCGCCGAGCTTGTCCGCACCGCAGGGGGCTCTCCTGCGCCGTCTGTTCCGCTGCACCGCACCCCGCCCCGCGCGGGCAATGAAGCTCCGGCGGCGCCCCGACCGCCTCCTCCTCAGGAAGGCGCCATGGATCCAAGGCGCGTGGCCCCTGGGCGGAACCCGCTCCGGCAGGCGCCAGCGCAGCAAGAGCAGAGCTGTCAAGAAGTCCCTCGCCCGCAAGAAGCTGCCCGGGCGCTCCCTGCTCCAGCACGTCGCGACCATGCTCCTGCTCCCGCGCGTCAAGACCCCGCGCTGCACCCAGCTGCAGCGCGTGGGGACATGCAAGACCAAGCTCCCTGTCATCCAAGGCCTCCCGTGGCCACAGCAGGCTGCCGCGCCTTCACCGCCGAGCTACGCAGCGTCGCGTGGCCCGGCAAGTTCAAGCCAGACTTGCCTCCTCGCTACGACGGCACAGCTGACCCTGCGGAGTTCCTCCAGCTCTACGAGCTGGGCATCGAAGCTGCCAACGGAGACGAGAAGGTCATGGCAAACTGGTTCCCCATGGCACTCAAGGACGGGGCCCGCACCTGGCTCCTGAACCTGGCTCCAGGCACAATCTCCTCCTGGGACGAGATGCGCACCCGCTTCATCGCCAACTTCCAAGGCACTCGCGACCGGCCACCTGCCATAAGCGACATGCGCCGCATCAAGCAACAACCCGGGGAGACCCTGTAGAAGTACATCCAGCGCTTCAACAACGCGCGCCTCAAGATTCCCAAGGTGACCGAGGAGGCCATCATCTCGGCCTTCTCCGACGACGTGCGCGACGTCAAGATGAAGGAGGAGCTGGCGATGCATGAAGACCTGTGCACCTCCTTGGAGCTGTTCAACCTGGCAACCAAGTGCGCCAGGGCCGAGGAAGGGCGTCTCTCCCTCCTTGAGCTTCCTGCCGCAGACCCAGAAGAGAAGAAGCCCAAGACCAAGGATGTGAAGCGCAAGGGGGCTACTGTGCTCACGGCAGAACCAGACACCAAGCGAGGCAGAGATCAGCCCGAACCTTCCAAGGGCGGCCGGTACTGTGTGTACCATGACCTCCACACCCACAACACCAACGAATGTCAAGAGCTCTGAGCCGTGCGAGAAGGAAGGATCGGTTGTCGCCCTGACCGTAGTGACCGGGGCTACGGCTGAGGAGGAGGAAGGAACGCAGGACGATGGGAAGACCGTGGCCCACGCCAAGGGTGGCGCGACCAACCTCGCGAGGATCGCTGGCAAGACCCGCCTCGGGAGGCAGGCTGGAGGGATCAGCCTCGCGAGGGGGACTGGAGGGATCAGCCTCGCGAGGAACGCCCGCAAGGCAACGCAGGCCTCCTACCGCTGCCGCTGCTACCAAGAAGAAACGAAGACCGCCACCAGGATGAGGGGCTGGGGGCTTCCAGGAGCCGCGCGCGACCGCCTGCATCTTGGGCGGGGCACAAGCCCCAGCCTCTCAGCGCATCTTCAAGCAGTTCGCCCGCGAAGTGAACGCAGTCCTCCCCAGGCTCGAAGCCACGCGCCCTCTCAGGTGGTCGGCGTGCGCCATCACGTTCAGCTCGGCAGATCAGCTCAAGTGTGCGGCTACAGCCGGAGTCCTCCCGATGCTTTGTTCCCCAATCATCAGCAACGTGGTGGTCACCAAGACCCTCATCGATGGCGGGGCAGGGCTCAATGTCCTGTCCGTGGAAACATTCAACAACCTCCAAGTGCCCTACAGCCAGCTTCAGCCAACCAAGCCTTTCTCCGGTATGACTGACGGCTCCACGGTCCCGATTGGGCATGTCCGCCTCCCTGTCACCTTCGGGGCACGCGACAACTACCGCACCGAGCTCATCGATTTCGACGTCACTCACTTTTGCCTGCCGTACAACGCCATCCTTCGGTACCCAGCGCTGGCCAAGTTCATGGCCGTAACTCACCACGGCTACAACGTCCTCAAGATGCCAGGAAGTGGCGGAGTCATCACGGTGCCCTGTGAAGAGAAGGACGCGGTGTGTTCCCTAGAACGAGCCTTTCAGGCCGCGTCACTGGAAGACCCGGATCGTGGAAGCAGGAGGCCTCCCGAGACCGCCCCTAAGAAGAAGAAGACATCGTCCGGCCCGACCACTCAGGAGGCAGGCCCCTCTGGGCTCGCGCCTTCCCAGGGGGAACCTCCTTCCATCGCATAGGAAAGCGCGCCCAGCGCCCTCCTCAGGCAGGGCTCGGGGGCTCTCCCCTGGAGGGCCACCGACCTAGCTAGGGTCACGAGGGAGGCGCTTGGGCACCACATGGAGGCGTGTTTCGAAGCATGTTTCCCTCAAGAAGGAGCAAGGCAAGGAGATCCAGACCCTCAGGAGTTCATCAGCAAGGTCATTCAGGAGCTACAGGAGTCAAGAGTCATGAAAGGCGGCCGCCGCCTACCAGCAGTGGCTCCCCATCCAGGCGAGGATGGTGGGCTGCGCGTCTGCATCGACATACAGGGCTCAACCGAGTCGCCTCTCTGGAGCGCCTCTGGCCCTCGCCAGTGGGGTGCTGCGGAGGCCCACCCCACAGCTACGTCTGCATGCCTTACGGCCTGCCGAGCGCGGCTGACGCGTACCAGCGCCTCATGAGGGGCATCACGGAGGCACGAGAGGCCAGGAGTTCCGCTTCCCTGGCAGGGATGGAGATGGCCCGCGAGGAGCCGCCCGCGCCTCCAGAGCCTCCCGAGGCCCCTGGGCCGAGGGGCTCGTGAGGATCGGCTCCCGCAGCCCACCGAGCCTGCTACATCAACGCTCCTTCGTCCTCAACATCATCGGGTAACACCTTTCTAGTTTTACTTCCAGCTGGGAGCGCCCCCCCCCCAGGGCTACATTATTCCCAGGCCGCGTGGGTCCGTCCCTGCGGCATGTATCCCTTTTTTTATTCCATGTTGTTAGCTTACCTTGTTGGGGGCGCCCCTCAGGCTGCATGATCCCCAAGCCACTCGGGCCAGGCCCAGTGGCATGTATCCCATTTGCGTATATTTCTGATTATGCGTTAGACCCACCATGCTTGATTATTTGATGCCGGTCCACGGCACCTCTTCTTCTCCATGCTGACCACTTGCACGTTAAAGGGGGGGGGGTACCTGAGCATTGCGACTAAGTGCTCTTACTGGCTCTCCAGCCCTCACCCTCTGGCCTTGTCCATGACATCGCGATCTGGCATACCAGCGACGGCTGAGACCAGCTCGAGGGCCGGGACCCAAGGACGTAGAGTGCCGACATCTAACCAAATTTGCAGGAACGCATCACAAGATAAGGCCCAGTGCCAGGCGCAACCCGCCTAGAGGTAGGGCCCCGTGAGTCCCGCGCTGGCTCATGGGTGCCCAGATACACCTCGCCGGGCCCTACCGTGCCAGCCACGTGTCAGGGCGGGGCTGTACACGCCCCGGGGGCTCCTCCCGGAGGGGGCCCCCTCCCACGTACCAGTGGAAGCACCATGCTCCGTGCTGGCTGACGACACTGCCGAGGAGCGGCTATGCCCGTACACATACGGTAGCACTATACTCCGCGCTGGTGATAAACAACTGAGGGTGGCCCCCGGGCCGCATCAACCTCAGGGAGCCCAGAGCTCAGTGTCTAGCCTCATCGTAATGCCTCCCCTCGGGAGTGCCGCGCGAGGGGGATAGGCACGGGGCTGCGCCTGGGTCACACCCAGACGCACGCCGCCCAGCCAGGTCCCCCCGGGCCTGGTTCGTCGCGCATCTCTCCCCGAGAGGAGCCAAGGTACGAAGGCCGTTTGAGCGTCAAGAGGGACTCCTGAGCATCGCGACTCAGGGGCCTAACTAGTCACGTAGCCCCTCACTCCGTGGCCCCGTCCTAGTTTCCGGTCGGGACCAACGCTGGGTGAGGCACGCGTGTGGCCGGGCTCTGCAGACGTAGAACGGTAGATCCACCCGCATCACACCTCCCTACTTGTTGTTCGTGCGCCAAGGGGGACTCCTGAGCATCGCGACTCAGGAGCCTAACTTGTCACGTAGCCCCTCACTCCTTTGGTCCCGTCCTGGTTTCCGGTCGGGGCTAATGCTGGGTGAGGTATGCACGGGGCCGGGCTCTGCCGGCGTAGAACATAAGCAAGTAGGAAGGAAAAGCGTAAATTCAAGGAATTCAAAAGCAAATATTACAGTCCACACTGTTATCTCGATACCAAACGCAAGTTTAAACGCCTCCTCGAGGCACGATACATGTGCAGGAATTCAAAACAGGACAGGAGCCACAACGGAGCCACTTGTCGATGGTGGAGCAGCGCGGAGTGGCTTCGCCTCATGGAGCAGCGGGGTCGGTAGCGCCTTGCCTCGGCTTGGTGCTGAAGGCCCGGAACTTCCCTAGCAGAACCTCCGCATGACCCTTCACGGCCTCGGCAGCGGCAGCGGCACGCTCGCCGCTTACTGGCTCCAGCAGGCCGTCGAGGTCGACGTCGGGATCGTGAAGGTAGATGTGGGTGAGCACCCGCGTCAGTGCTGCAGAAGACAGGACACGCGCCTCGGCCTCCGCCGTGGGGCCAAGGCCAAGGGAGACATCTTCAAGAGCGCGAACCAGGAAGGGAAGCAGCTTGGTGGGGCCGTCCTCGGCGCCAACCAGCGGGCTCTCCAGGCCGCTGTCGTAAAGCGTCCTCAGTGAGGAGCGAGCCTTCGCCTCCATCCCCGTGAAGGCCACGCGGTCCTCGGCAAGAACCAGGGCCTTGTCGTCCACCTCGGCCTTTCTCGCCCTCAACTCCTGCTCCAACGCACCTAGGCGGTCGCGACGCTTCCTGAGCTTAACCTCCCTCTCCGTGACGGCCGCCTCGCGAGCCTTCACACCTTCTTCCTGCTCTAGGCGAAGGCGGACCTCTTTCACGAGCTGGTCCCGCAGGCCCTGCAACTCGTCCTCCAGCGCCTTGCAGTGACCGTGGACGACGACCACCTCCCCCAGGGCTGCGTCACGAGTAGCCTTCGCCTCAAGGACGGCCTGCTTCTCCTCGTCGCATGCCGTCGAGGCCTGGACCAGCGCCGCCCGAATCGAAGCGTTGGAGCGAACCTATCCTGAAGCCAGCTCCAAGCGCCCGGCCACCAAGCGGGGGTCGGCGCCAAGAAGATCCTACCGCAGTCGGTCCAGCTCAGCAACAACACGATCCAGAATGGCAGAAGGAGTCGGAGAGACAGCAGCCGGTGGAGTAGGAGGAGAAGGCGGCAGCGCGGCCGTAGCATCCTGAGGCGGAGTCTGCCGCGCCCCAACAGCTGTGGTGGCGGCGGCAGGCGAGAGCACCTCGGGAGCTACTTGGGCCGTGGGGGCTGAGCTCGCCCCAGCCAGCTCAGCCAGGCCTCGCGAGGACGACTGGGCAGGAGAAGCCTGTGCGTCGTGGTCACCCTCCTTCGCAGGCAGAGGCGCTGCCACGGATGGAACCTCATGAGCCCCCTTCGGCTTCTTTGCTGCGGGCGCCAGCCTATCCAAGAGATGCGGACGTCAAGCCTCAGCAGCAGAGCAAGAGATAAAGACAGGAATCGAATGCTTACGGGTCGTCGCCAGCGAGCTCAAGTGGCCTCCGGCCAAATTTGAAGCCTGAAAGCCGGCTGGAAGGGTCAACCTCGGGAAGCTTGGAAGCGGAAGGTGCAGTCCATCCCGGGGCCGGGGTAGGCCCGCGGGAGATCAGCCCGGTCCTGTCCTTCTTCGGGATCGGGGGCAAGCTCCCGCCGTCCTGCTCGTCGTCATCCTCGTCGTCATCGCTTGAAGAGAGGTGGAGAACGCGGGACCTGCGTCGGGGGAGGGCAGCTCTCGACTCTCCGTCAGTCGCCTCGGAGTCAGGCCCTCTTTCCCGCTCCCCTCCTTCCTCCTCTTCGCTGGAGTCGTCGGAGGGCACGTCCACCAGTTCCTCGGGAGTTTCCATGGACACGAGCCCATCCCCGTTGAAGGCGGGCATGGACTCCACTACCCGCTCCCAGTCATCGCGAAGGAACAAGGGCGTAGGAGCACCCGCCGACCTCGCCACATCGCCCCCGACCAGAGATTGGAGGACAGAAACCAGATCACCGTCGAAGCGGAGCCAGCTGGTGCTCCATGAATTCCCTTAGCAGCGACGCGCCGGTCAGCTTCGCCGCCGCCATATTGGCCGGCCTCAGATCCGCGTCCATCTTCTCCAACATCAACTTCGCGCGGGGGTCCGTGAGCTCCGCTCGACCCCAATTGCTGGAGCTTGTGGGCTGCTCCATTGGCAAGATCGGCCGAGGGTGGATGCGCCCAGCATCCACCAAGACCCACTTGCTCCTGAAGCCCTCAATCCTTTTCCCGGGGTTCGAAATGGCAATGGCGCCACCGTACGCGACGAAGCTCGCGCACGCGGAAGCAGTACCGCGAGAGGTCCGGAGGTAGAAGTAGTGGCGCAGCAAGGCCACTGAGGGTTGCACCCCTACGTGAGCCTCGAAGCAATAGGCGAAGATTGCCAAGAGAAGGACGGAGTTGGGGTGGAGATGCAAGGCTTGCAGCTTTTAGTGGCGGAGGACAGAGAAGAAGAACTCGGAGAAGGGAGGCACCAGGCCAGCAGCAATGGCACTTACGAAGAGCGGATAGAAGGTGCTCCCTTGACCCTCAGGGGTGGCGGAGCCGGCTTTAAACATATTCGCCCCGTTGACGCCCCGCGTCGTCGCCATCCGGTGCAACCGGGCAAGGCTCGCCTCCGACACGTTCGGCGGGTCCAGGGCGGACGAGTACCAAGCTACGGCCGAGGGCTGGCGAGGTGCCATGGCTTCCTAGGTCACACGGTCAGAGCGGATCTGGAAATTTCGGAGGAAGGAAGGAGCGGGCAAGAAAGGGGATCTGAGCAGCAACCGGGGAAAGCAAGGAGCAAAGCCTAGGTGGGTGCCGCTCCTTAATCAACTCGTGCGGTTGCTAAGGCGCCCACGTCCAATCAACCGCCACGCGGCGCCCAAGGCCGCAGACTGTTCGGGCCCGCGGCGCTTCGCTCTTGCCCTTCCGCCTCCCTGCACGGCCAAGTCCGAGTGCACCTTGGGCCCGGGGGCTACTATCGGCGTTCTGGGAACGGGGGTCCCCAGACTTGCCTGCCTGCGGCCTGCGGCGTGGCTCAAAAGGGGGCCCAGCGCGGCCCATCTTCACC
The DNA here is from genome assembly GCF_018294505.1 of Triticum aestivum. NCBI lineage: Eukaryota > Viridiplantae > Streptophyta > Magnoliopsida > Poales > Poaceae > Triticum > Triticum aestivum. The sequence continues at coordinate 326,986,702 of NC_057797.1, forward strand.
AACACAAACCCAAGACCCTCGCGAGGGGCCAAGCCTCGCGGGGCGGACGACGCGGAGCTTCCTCAGGCACGGCCTCGTCAGGCTGGCACACGAGGAGGCGGAGATATCAAGGCGGGGTACCTCACGAGGTGCCCGTGATGCAAGCCATGACGACCGAGGGCGCCAGGCGGGTGCCAGCCCGCGCAGTGTCCTCCTTTCCTCTTTGGTGCAAAGGGGGCAAGCGCAGCCACGGAGTAACGAGGCATCAGGCAAAGGTTGCCATTTCGGTGCAACGAGACCAATACCAGGAGGACTACGAGACCGAGGTCATCGTGGAGCCCAAGACAGCGTCATCACCAAAGCTTTGCGCAGGCGAAGACTACTTTTGTCAAGATAGCTAGTACTAGCTGTCCCCCTTCAAATTAGCCTGCCATTGTTGGTCCCTTCCCGCTCGATATTTGGGAAGAGGACCAGGGCCCCTATAAATAGGACCGGCCACCCGCTAGACAGGGGAGAGAGGACTGAGGGCAAAAAGAAAGAAAGAGAGAGAGAGAGAGAGAGAGAGAGAGAGAGAGAGAGAGAGAGAAGGGCGACTGAGCTCCTCCCAGCAGTTCATCGCCCCAGCCAAGAACAGACCCTCGCGAGGCTGTTCTTCCTTGTATTGTTCATCATCATCAGCCCAAGAGGCAATCCACCACACCACACACTGGAGTAGGGTATTACACCACAACGGTGGCCCGAACCAGTATAAACCCTGTGTCTCTTGTGTTGTTCTTTCCTTAGTTTAGATCCTAGCAAGGCGGAGGGATGCAGGTAGGTAGGAGATGAAAGCTCCGCGGGCACCCCAGTGTTTGAACCTCAAGGGTCTGCTGGAACCCGAAATCCGACAACCCCAATCTCACTTCGCGACGACCAAGCTCCATGAGAACGAGCATGAGGCTAGTAACACCATGATGTCCAAGCCCGACGAGCTCCAAGACGATGCTCCCAAGTTTGACTTCACCGCCATCCCTCTTTGTGGCATTGAAGATGCCGAGTGTACTTCGACTCTTTTTCAAGATGGTGCGGCGACGACTACGACTACGGACACCATCAAGGACCAGGCTTTGGAGGCGACCGACATGGTGATGAGCAAGGATGATGCTTCCATCTTAGGAGGCGAGAGTGATGATGTGCCATCTTCGGCCTTCATCCGCGGCGACAACAACGAGATGGTTGAGCATGGGATTTTCCCATCAACCACGGCGACGTATGATGACTTGAGTGACTTGTGCCACCATATTGAGAGTGAGAGTGACTTAACCACTAGCCCCATATATGTGCTGCCACAATTCACATGTGAGGAGAGCCACAACCCCCACCACTTGAGTGAGATGAGTGACTCCACCATATGTGAGTTTGAGTGCACCCATTTTGAGGGAGTGAGTGAACCACCACATAGAGAGAGTGAGATAGTTGATAGGTCATGTGAGGCCACTTTTAACACTAACGAGTTGACCTCTACCTCTATTGTGTCTTCTCATTTTGTGCTAGGTCCCTTATAGGATGACGCGCCGATTTTCGACGACTTCGTCCTACCTTTGGACAAGACGATGGCCATGGTGGAATATGATGCACCCCCCACATGGTTCCATCACAATGATGATCTTGACCACCATTCGGTCTTACCCACCTCACCTACACCACGTGAGTGGAATGACAAAGGTAACATAGGTGAAGGTGATGCTCTTGTCCCACTAGTGGACTATCATGACATTGATTGCTTGCATGATGTTGCTCAACCTATTTCCATGCTTCATGCTAGTGTGACTTCCCCATGTGATGATTTACCCATTTATGATGAGTATGATGATTGCCATGTGGAGTCTATTAGTGGTGATGCCATGTTACATAGGATTTCTTGTGCTAATTCTCTCAGTCACATCATGTTTGCCAATCCGCTTGACTTGTCATATGCTATGCATGAGATCGACCACATGTCATATTTGCAATCTCTTCATAGTGACTATGCATATGCCATTAAGATTAACCCAATTTGCACTTATGGCATAGATGACAAGCCTATGGTTATTGGCATTTGTTTCTCTTGTGATGATATTGACATGCTACCTTTGCATCATTTATCTCATATGCCATGCCATAACCATCTTGCTTCGGATATGCATTGTTTTGGGTGTTGCCCATTTTCTCCATATGATGTTTGAAACATTGCTCATGAGGAGACCCCCATAGTTTCCTCATACATTTTAGGAGATTTTGATTCATCCCATTCATTACATGATCCCAATACTTGTGTGCCCAATATGCTCCCCATGAATAGCAATGCTATTGGTGTGCCTTATACTTGTATGCTCAATTTGCATCCCCATCGTGTTATACACAATAACTATTCTTTCATGATGGATGACATGTTCTTATACCATGCATCAAATTTCTTTGAGCGATGCTTATCTTGTGCTAACTCTCACGTGCACATACACATCATGATGCATGCTGTGTAAATTTACCACACACACAATCTCTTTCATTTGTGTCTCTTTTGTGTAGGTACCCACGAATTCTTGTCAACCTCGCAATCCCACGAGTTGACAAAACGAGCTCTAGAGAGCAATGATGACTTGGGATCCCATGGATTGTCTTTCCCACCGCTCTCTTTGCGCAAAGACTTCGCTCATTTCTTCTACATGACCCTCACTTGGCCATGTTCACTTTGCATGATATGCTCATTACTATGCCTTTTCCATGCATTTGTGACCCATGCTTTGCATTACACATGATGATTGATTCTAGTACTTGTATGTGTATTTGCAAGCTTGGTGGAGATATCACTTGTTATTGCCATGTTTGCTTTGAGCCCCATGTCTATGATACTATGATCTTGCTTTGTGTTCGTGCTTGTGACATGTCATATGCATTGTCTATGCCTCTTATTTGCTCACATGACATGATTGCCATGATTTCCTCTAGTATGTCGCATCTTCGCACTACTAGCTTGCACGACTTGATTACTATGATTGCTTGCCTTGTTGCATCACCCATGATTCATACTTGCTCATTACATACGGTTGATGACAACCATTTACATGCTTTGCACATGATTGTTATTGTTTCTTGTCATATATCTCCATGTGTTCCATCTCTCATGCTAGATGATTTGCCATGTATTGAGTGCAACAATTATTATAGTCTTTCTCATGAGATTGCCCCCATAGCATTCTCACATATATGTGGAGATTTTGACATATTTATTGTGAAGCTTGCTTGTCTTACCTCTTTGCACCATATACCTCGTGCCATGAATATTGCCTTGGTTGCATCATATTGTTCATGCACTTGTGCTACTAATGGTTATGTGCAAAAGAAGAGAACCATCATGATGGATGATGTGTTTATCTACCATGCGCATATGTTCTTTGTTTTGTTGTGTGCATGTGTAGAATACTTGGACTTTGCATCGACTTCCACATCACGTGAGTTGACCATTCGAGCTCTTGAGAGCGAACCACCTTCTACCACGACGATTCTACATCACACTTGCTTGTGTTTCGGTATTGTGAAGAATGAACAAGGACACGCCTTCAAGGTGACATCTTACTTGAGCATGGATATTCCGGATCATACTACTTGTGTTGCTTGCACCATGAGACTTCTTGCTCATCTTGGACCACTTGATTGCACACTTGTTAGAGATCTTGCTTCGACTTGTCATTTTCACCATTGCATGCATCATGATATATATGCCTTGTGGGTTGCATCCAATTCATGGATTACTTGCTCCTATCATATGTTTGGTTGCAACAATGTCACTTCTTCACATATGCCATGTCCCATTGCTTGTCACGTGATTGACTTGATTGCCTCACACATGATGAAAAATTGCTCTTTCTATTGTGTTGAGTGCCATACTATCTTCACTACACCTCATGCACATTATGCTTGGATTGTCTTGGACTTGACCCATGTGTTTAGACACTTTATTTTATTTTGTGTTGTGAATGATTCGTATGCCTACCATAGGCCTTTCATTGAGCAATTTGTGAATGCTTGCTTTGAACTTGATGCTTGTCCCCATGATTTTCTTTGCTTGTGCTAGATTGATATGCTTACATGTCATGTCACAATCCTTTGTCACACCATATGCTTTGCATGATGACGACACTTGTTTGGTGATTCACCTCTTGAATGCTTAGTTTTGCACTAATGCTAACCACATTTGTTTTTCCAAGTGTTTGTTGTCATTGCTCATTTTGAAGGAATCACTAGATGGTGCGACATTGGAGAGTGCCCATTTCGAGCTTCAAGATGACAAGTACTTGGTGAGCGTCCACTCCTACACGGCGATGCCATCTCTTTCCCATGGTGATTTGGATTTTGATCCGAGGTCGGTGTAACATCCCAATTTTCCCAATTTGGATGTTAATAGCTCATTCATATGCATCTCATATTTTTCCATGCATTATTTGCTTTTCTGGAATATTCTCTTCATTATGCAACTAAAGGCAATTTATTGGAGTGGAGTTAACATGACTTCTCCCCTGTTTAAAAATGTTCATAATGTGCAGAATATTGTTTCCAGTTCATCTGATATGTTCTGGTATTTTTCTTAATCTCCAAAATATTTTATTTGATTGTGTTATTTTACTGTTTGTGTGGCCTTTTGCATCAAAATGAATTTCTAAAATTGCATTAGGTGAGGAACTAGTGTTCTTGTAGTTTATATTAGCAGTATAGATTTTATTGTGTGTCTACATATTTTTATTCAGTTTTTATACTGTTGTTTTAGTTTTAGTTTTTACTGCTGTAGTTTTTGTTAAAAAAATGAAGCAGCACGCAGCACAGCGCAGCGCCCAGTGCGCAACTGTTGCGGCCCAGCTCTGCTGCAGCCTAGTCCGTCGCCCAGCCCACCAATCTACACGAAGCGGTACGCACCGTGCCGCCCGTGCCCGATCCGCCAGCTCGCCTCAGCCGCTGACCCACGGGCCCCGCCGCACTCTTCTTCCCCGAGTCGACCGCACGCAGAGCCGCACACGTGCACCCGAGCACGAGCCCGAGTCGAACTCAAGCACCAAGCCACCCTGGGCACGTCCGAGACGTCTAGGGCGAGCCCACGCCCTCGAGGAACCCAGAACCCCATTCCTCGACCTACTTCGCTACCACACGCCTCGGTTAGGGGCGATTGGATCTCGCCGGGGAAGTCTGCCGCCGCCGCCCTTGCTGCTTGCGCTCATCGCCGTTAGTAGCCCCTGCCGCTCTAGCTTGTGCTTTTCGACCCCTCCTTCGCTTCCGCATCTTCTTAACGAGCTTGTTTTGGCCACAGAGCACGGGAGCGAGGTAGCCGAGTCGCCGGAGTTCGTTTGGCTTTGGGGTAGCCGCCGTCCATCCTCACCACCGCCGCTCGAGGGAGCCCCGTCGCTGTTCGACCTCACCACCACCTCCGCCACTCGTTGCTGAACCCATCTGCCACTTCACCTTCGCCGGAGACTCGCCGGACACGCGCCGCCGCCGACGCCCGACCTCCGCCGCCGTTCTCCTCTGTTTTGGGTGAGCACACATGCCCGGCCAATCAAGAGCCTCCATGTGGCAAGTCGCTATAGGAGCTTCTACAGGAGTTCGCTACAGTGCGCACGCGTTTTCTGTTGCTCTTTCTTTCAGTTTTCCAACTAAAATTCAACTAGCTATATCTTTTATTCTATAAGTCCAATTTAGGTAATTCTTTTTCCTATGCACTCACAAAAATCAGCCCTTCATGACAGTACCTAAATTTCTCTTGCTTGCACTATTTAAATTTGAATTCGTTCAAATTCAAATTGAATCTTCCGGAGGTCGTAACTTTCAACCCTTTTATCGGAATCGAGTGATTCTTTTTGCGTTGTGACCATAGTGCATTTTAGGTGTTGTTATGCTGCTGTTGTTGAGTTTCAAAAATGGTTTTCTTGCTGTTGGTTCTGTTTTGGTTCTATTCGTGTTCCGGTGATTGATTTGTTGAATTGTGTGAAACGTGTAGATTGTCCGGAATGCGAGGCGAGCTATTGTCAGGAGTGTGACTTTCTGAACCAGAACCAAGGCAAGTTACATGTTTATCATCCTTTACCTATTTTTTTCTATGCATGTAGTTATATCACACTATGAATATATGCATGTATAGGAATACTATATTATTTTGCTATGTTGTTGAGCTATCTTCCCGTCTTTGCAAATTGTGGTAGTTGTAGGTTGCTATGCTTTGTAGACGGGGGTGGTTCGTGTATTCATTGAGCTTATGTGAGGATTATATACATAATAATTTGAGTAGTAACTCAGGATTTAATTCACCTCTAGGCGGAAGTGGTATTGCTAGGGTGGTTTCAAGAACATCATGGTTTATACCCTCTGAATGTAAGTCGACAGCCGCCCAGGCTCAAAAAGATCAGACAAACTTAGTGACTAGTAGCTTCCATGTGCGACCACTGGCTAAGTGGGCTCTGGCTTAGTTGATCAGTTGTAGAACCCTTACCCGGATGTGCCAGCAAATGTAGATATGATAACTGGGATGGGCCTCCTATTGGGACTAGGGGACTGCTTCTGAAAGACTTCATCTCAATCTTCGGGTTGGGTCCAGTGGGTAAAGCATACTAAACTCTGCAGAGTATTAAAAACTAATCATGATTAGCCGTTCCCCCGGTTATGGGTAAATTTGAGCGACTATGCCATTACAGTTGTTGGATGATCTTGACAGATGTGACACTTAATAAATTTGTTGGGCAACTTAAGAAAAGGGTAGGTTGGACTTCATTTTGCCAACTCAACCTTATGCATTTAATTGTAGTAAGAAAAGAACTAAATAAAATTTGACTATTAGGTATATATTAGGATAAAATCAGCTTTCTGCAAAAATAAACCCTCAAGCCTTCCTTTTGATATACTATGCATATACATGTAGGTCTGCTTTATTATTACTCCTGTGTAACTTGCCAATACATTCCAAGTATTGACCTATATGGCTGCAACGTCTCATGTTGCAGGATATTCTGACGAAGAGTAAGGTACCGTTAGGGTCGCGAGTCTGCACTCAGCATCGCCACTGGGCTATGATGGGACTCATCGTTATTTTCTGCTACTATCCGCTGTTTGATTGAATAAAGCTAGCCAAGTGCTATGCAGATTGTTTTATTTTATATATTCTGGATCATACAATGTAATAAATGATGCACTTGCTATTCTGGTATTCATCTATACTGTGTGTGCTAGCGAGCTCGATCCAGGGACTAGCACGGTAAGCACAGAGACTCAAATCCTTCGAGGTTTGGTTGTTACAGATGGTATCAGAGCAGTGTGTTGACTGTAGGACGTGACCCTAGAAAATGCATTAGAAAAGCCATAGGAGTGAAAATTATTTTATCAGCTAGTTATACTTCTTGCTGTTTATTAGTTAACCCCCTCAAGTATCTTAAACAGTTAAGTAGGAACAATCTAGTATCTTGTTTGCTTGATTGGTAGTTGTTTGTTAAATTGCTTAGTGTCGAAATTATTTGACTACATATATATATATATATATATATATATATATATATACAGCCCGTCTATTCTGATAATATTAATATTATCAGAATAGTTATTCTGATAACACTTCCGCACTGCATGCTCAACGCGAGGGCACTGCACTTTCTTTAGCAAGACCACTTCATTACACAGACTAATGAACTTCGCGTCGGAAAAAACTGCGCGTAGTGTTTTTTCGGTACTGTTTTCGCTCTAATTTTTTAATCGTTTATTGGAACAAGGGGTGCAATATACCGTTGGAAAGCTACGGATTAGGCGCAACTTCGCCATGTTGAACACTTTTCAAGATTTCCCGCGGTTTAAGAGCAGTTTCAAAAATGGTGCGGCCCACAAAGAGTGGCAGCGAGCATTTTTTCGTGTTTTTTTCTAAAGCGCTTGTCGGAATGAGGCAAATGATACATTGTTGGATAGATATCGTCGAGGTGCATATTTTTCATAACTATTGTTTTCTCCAATTCGTTATTGTTTAAGAGCAGTTTCAAATTTACTAAATCGCGGAATTCTATTTTTTGAAATTTTTGTAATTTCCGGTACTGTTTTCGCTCTAGTTTTTGAACCGTTTTTCGAAACGAGGCATGTAATACGTTGTTGGAATGCTATGGACAAGGCGCAACTTTCATATGTAGAAATGGTTTTGAGATTCCTTGCAGTTTTAAGTTAATATGCCGTTGTTTTTCGTGAGGCAGCGGTCATTTTTCGTGAAATTTTTACAAACCGATTTTCGAAACGATTCAAATGATATGCCGTTGGAAAGATATCGACGAGACACAACTTTTTCATGTAGAACACTCTCTCTAATTCCTTACAGTTTAGGAGCAGTTTTAAATTTATCGAAATACGGACACTCTGTTTTTCGCAACACCCAAATCGACGTGGGTACTTCATCCGACTGAAAACCGCACTCCATCGGACGAAAAAACGCACTGCATCAGACGTGTTAGAGAACTGCATGGTTTATTTTATTCAAACGTAATTTTTTTGAAGGACGAGAAAGTAGAGGGCACTTCACATCGGGTGTAAATGAACCACAACACTATCAAGAAATGAACCACATTACTTTTTTCGCTTTCCTAACATTTTTTTGCATTACGGGATGAACAACACCACACGTCCGACCGCACTGCTTCAGAATGAAAACCGCACTGCATCAGACGGGCAAGCGAGCTGCATAATTTCTTTTTGTCGGACGTAATTTTTCTCATCCGAATTTTTGTTGTCTTTGTTTTAACTTTTTTTATGAACGAGAGTGGACCGCAGAGAGTAGTGCAAGTGAACCACATCATATATCAAAGTGAACCGCTTTACTTTTTTGTTGATTCGCTAAATTTTTCACATTTTTCATGTTAGGCGCAAGTGAACAACATCACCCTTAAAAGTGAACCACATCTGATGACCAAGCACACTTCATGTGTTTAACAGAATCGACAGAGTTTTGAAATACAGAAGCACATCATGCACTTCACACACGAGCCGTGCAAACCACAAGTAGTGCCCAAATATACTGCATCTACTTTTTAGAAAAATAAATACATTTGACTGAAGTGGACCACAGTACTCCTTGAAGTGGTCTGCATTAACCCTTTTTTCATGAAAAATGAACCTCTCCAACATACCAAGCAGACTGCACGCCGTATCAAGCCAAGCTACAAGCCGAGCCCTGTGAGCTAGAAAATTGTGTACAGTGAGCTGCATATCTAACAAAGTATGTGACTACACACACATGCGCGGAGTACTGCATGGATGCGCCAGGAGACCATGATCAGTAACTGCAAAAAAATGGCCAACAGAGCTGCAACAATGTGGTGGTGGAACCCGTGCTCCGATTAAACACACATAGAGGGAGCAACGAAGTGCACGCATGGGGTGGACTCCATGTGGCCACCCTCGGCTAGGCTGGAGGCAGCAGACCCGCATAGCCACTCGTGTAACCATCGTTCTCCTCTCAAGCAAAAAAATACCACCGATGAGATGCACGACTGGAGGCGCAGGGGCGTGTCCCCTTGACGCGGGACTGAACTGCATGCTCGTCAAATGAACAACGCACACTGCCGCCGGCGATGAGCTGCACAAAACCATTCAAGAACAAAGTGAACTTCTCTTCTTGAGCAAAACTGCAGCCAGACACAAAAAAAATCAAACAAAACAGATGTGGCCTGCGCCGGGGTCATCGATGGTTCTGACAAGAGAAAAATTGCAGCGTGACTCCCCATACTCTCATCACCAGCGAGGGAAGGAGGAGCTTGGGGGAGGCAGCCGTGGCCCCGTTCTGGATGAGGACAGGGTGTCGCAATAGCCGTGGCCTCCAGTGGAGATGCGGCTCGATGGGAAAGGGATTGGGCGCAATCCTTTTTTCTCCCCTGGTCAACGCGGCGGCCCCGGTGCCCACAGGCGAGACGGAAGACGGATCCGGCAAGGAGCATGAGGCAGACCACCGGGGCATGCTGGAGCCGGGAGGGGGCGAGGCACCGGGATGAGGGGTGAGGGGCGAGTCACCTCACACGCGTCGCCGGGCAGGAACGGGAGGAGGATCCTGCCAGCTCAGGCGGTCGTAGCCGGGGCAGGTGTCCGGACGGGGGTTGGAGGAGCGAGGTGAAGGAGCATCCCGCAGGATCCGCCATGGCCTGATAGATTCATCGCTAGGTATGGGAAGGACAGGAGGTGGAGGGTGGCCAAGAGGCACGGGTGGTTGGCGGGGAAGGAAGAGGAAGGTGGGCGGCGGGAAGGTGGTTCTCTGGGGAAGGGAGGTGGGCAAGAGGGAGGCCTTGCTCGCCTCGCACGGACACAGCAGGTGAAGTGGCGGCGTGGGGTCGCAGCCAGAAGAAGGAGGCGGGGGTGGGGCGGGACTCCGGCGGAGCTGGAAGAAGGTGGAGAAGGGGGTTGGGCGCCAGGAGGGAGGCGGCCGCTCGGGATCCAGCGTCTGCGCCGCGCCAGAGCGCTGTAGTCGTGGGGGTGGGGATTGGGGGTTGTTTCGCTGGGGCGTGGGCATCGAGGAGAGGTGGGTGGCAACTTGACCGGGGAAGAAGGTGGGTTTGGTGGGTGTTATTAGAATAAGCGTTTTTGTTATTAGAATAAGACACTTAAGGGTGTTATTAGGATAGACCCACCCCAGCCCGTCTATTCTGATAATATTATCAGAATAGTTATTTTGATAACACTTCCGCACTGCATGCTCAACGCGAGGGCACTGCACTTTCTTTAGCAAGACCACTGCATTACACGGACTAATGAACTTCGCGTCGGAAAAAACTGCGCGTAGTGTTTTTCGGTACTGTTTTCGCTCTAATTTTGTAATCGTTTATCGGAACATGGCATGTAGTATACCGTTGGAAAGCTACGGATTATGCGCAACTTCGCCATGTTGAACACTTTTCAAGATTCCCAACGGTTTAAGAGCAGTTTCAAAAACGGTGCGGCCCACAAAGAGTGGCAGCGAGCGTTTTTTCGTGTTTTTTTGTAATGCGCTTGTCGGAATGAGGCAAATGATACATCGTTGGATGGATATCGTCGAGGTGCATCTTTTTCATAACTATTGTTTTCTCCAATTCGTTATGGTTTAAGAGCAGTTTCAAATTTACTAAATCGTGGAATTCTGTTTTTTGAAATTTTTGTAATTTTCGGTACTGTTTTCGCTCTAGTTTTTGAACCGTTTGTCGAAACGAGGCGTGTAATACGTCGTTGAAAATCTATGGACAAGGCGCAACTTTCATATGTAGAAATGGTTTTGAGATTCCTTGCAGTTTTAAGTTAATTTTGAAAATTGTGCGGCGGACGACGAGAGGCAGCGGTTGTTTTTCGCGAAATTTTTACAAACCGATTGTCGAAACGATTCAAATGATATGCCGTTGGAAAGATATCGACGAGACACAACTTTTTCATGTAGAACACTCTCTCTAATTCCTTACGGTTTAGGAGCAGTTTTAAATTTATCGAAATACGGACACTCTGTTTTTCGCAACACCCAAATCGACGTGGGTACTTCATCCGACTGAAAACCGCACTCCATCGGACGAAAAAACGCACTGCATCAGACGTGTTAGAGAACTGCATGGTTTATTTTATTCAAACGTAATTTTTTTGAAGGACGAGCAAGTAGAGTGCACTTCACATCGGGTGTAAATGAACCACAACACTATCAAGAAATGAACCACATTATTTTTTTTTCGCTTTCATATCATTTTTTTTGCATTACGGGATGAACAACACCACACGTCCGACCGCACTGCTTCAGAATGAAAACCGCACTGCATCAGACGGGCAAGCGAGCTGCATAATTTCTTTTTGTCGGACGTAATTTTTCTCATCCGAATTTTTGTTGTCTTTGTTTTAACTTTTTTTATGAACGAGAGTGGACCGCAGAGAGTAGTGCAAGTGAACCACATCATATATCGAAGTGAACCGCTTTACTTTTTTGTTGATTCGCTAAATTTTTCACATTTTTCATGCTAGGCGCAAGTGAACAACATCACTCTTAAAAGTGAACCACATCTGATGACCAAGCGCACTTCATGTGTTTAACAGAATCGACAGAGTTTTGAAATACACAAGCACATCGTGCACTTCACACACGAGCCGTGCAAACCACAAGTAGTGCCCAAACATACTGCATCTACTTTTTAGAAAAAATAAATACATTTGACTGAAGTGGACCACAGTACTCCTTGAAGTGGTCTGCATTAACCCTTTTTTCATGAAAAATGAACCTCTCCAACATACCAAGCAGACTGCACGCCGTATCAAGCCAAGCTACAAGCCGAGCCCTGTGAGCTAGAAAATTGTGTACAGTGAGTTGCATATCTAACAAAGTATGTGACTGCACACACATGCGTGGAGTACTGCATGGATGCGCCAGCCGACCATGATCAGTAACTCCAAAAAAAATGGCCAACGGAGCTACAACAATGCGGTGGTGGAACCCGTGCTCCGATTAAACACACATAGAGGGAGCACCGAAGTGCACGCATGGGGTGGACTCCATGTGGCCACCCTCGGCTAGGCTGGAGGCAGCAAACCCGCATAGCCAGTCGTGTGACCATCGTTCTCCTCTCAAGCAAAAAATACCACCGATGAGATGCACGACTGGAGGCGCAGGGGCGTGTCCCCTTGACGCAGGACTGAACTGCATGCTCGTCGAATCAACACCGCACACTGCCGCCGGCGATGAGCTGCACAAAACCATTCAAGAACAAAGTGAACTTCTCTTCTTGAGCAAAACTGCAGCCAGACGCAAAAAAATAAAAAAAAACAGATGTGGCCTGCACCGGGGTCATCGATGGTTCCGACAAGAGAAAAATTGCAGCGTGACTCCCCTTACTCTCATCACCAGTGAGGGAAGGAGGAGCTTGGGGGACGCAGCCGTGGCCTCGATCTGGATGAGGACAGGGCATCACAACAGCCGTGGCCTCCAGGGGAGATGCGGCTCGATGGGAAAGGGATTGGGCGCAGTCCTTTTTTCTTCCCTGGTCAACGCGGCGGCCCCGGTGCCCACAAGCGAGACGGAAGACGGATCCGGCAAGGAGCACAAGGCAGACCACCGGGGCATGCTGGAGCCAGGAGGGGGCGAGGCACCGGGATGAGGGGTGAGGGGCGAGTCACCTCACACGCGTCGCCGGGCAGGAACGAGAGGAGGATCCTGCCGGCTCAGGCGGTCGCAGCCGGGGCAGTTGTCCGGATGGGGGTGGGAGGAGCGAGGTGGAGGAGCATCCCGCAGGATCCGCCATGGCCCGATAGATTCATCGCTAGGTATGGGAAGGACAGGAGGTGGAGGGTGGCCGAGAGGCACAGGTGCTTGGCGGGGGAGGAAGAGGAAGGTGGGCGGCGGGAAGGTGGTTCTCCGGGGAAGGGAGGTGGGCACGAGGGAGGCCTTGCTCGCCTCGCATGGACGCAGCAGGTGAAGTGGCGGCGTGGGGTCGCAGCCGGAAGAAGTAGGCGGGGGTGGGGCGGGACACCGGCGGAGCTGGAAGGTGGAGGAGGGGGTTGGGCGCCAGAAGGGAGGCGGCCGCTCGGGATCCAGCGTGTGCGCCGCGCCAGAGCGCTGTAGTCGTGGGGGTGGGGATTGGGGGTTGTTGCGCTGGGGCGTGGGCATCGAGGAGAGGTGGGTGGCGACTTGACCGGGGAAGAAGGTGGGTTTGGTGGGGTGTTATCAGAATAAGTGTTTTTTTATTAATATAAGACACTTAAGGATGTTATTAGAATGTATATATATATAATATATGACAATACTATTCTAATCTAATCATATAATCAAAATAACTATTTGGATCACGGCAGGCCCTATATATAAGGCCGACAGGGCCCTCCCAAACTTCCCAAAGAAAAAAATTTCTCTCCCACTCGCTGCGCCCATATTCTCCCGCAACCCCCGCCCCGCGCCCCAACCTGAATCCAGCCGGCCAGCCAACCCAGCGCGCCGGTGCCGCACCGGACCCCACAGGGACCCCGCGCGCCGCCGTCTCCGCCACCCAGCGCGCCTCCTTCACCGCCACCCCCACGTCTTCTTCGCCGCCACCATCCAACGCACCGATGCCACAACCACCACCCCACGAGAGGCACTGGCGCGCATGAATCCCACCGGATCCCGACTGGAGTGGGCCGGCGACTTGCCCCTACCTCCCCTCACATCCCGGAGACGGGCCACCCCTGCACCTCTGGGAGACGCGCATCCCCCTGCCTCCTGCCGGTGCACCGCCTCCTGCACCTCCCGCCGACGAGCCGCCCCCTCCAGCTCCCTCTGACGTGCCGCTCCTCCACCTCCCGGTGATGCACAGCCCAACCACCCCCCAGCAACGGCGCCCCCTGATACCGGGCTCCCTTTAGCTGGCCACCGGAGCCGCACGCGGAGGATTAGGTGATGAGCGAGGTGCACCTGGCGGTGGCGGGCAGGTCAAGACGAGAGAAGCGAGACTGGGAGCGGCGACCTCGACGAAGAAGTCAACGGTGAAGTGAGATCCCAAGGCCCCGGGTTGGATACTTGGATTAAGAGGTACCGCCTGAACTTGACTGGATACCTGATATGGTTGGTGCTAATCAATTTTTTGATGGGCCGTCATGAAGTATGGAAAAAGTAATTACGGATTGATGTTGCTGTGTAGTTGGTGCTGCGATAAGAAAATCGTTTTGCTAATTAGGTGCCACTTGTTGCTGCCTGCTTAAATATTTGTTTTGAAAAAGGAAATGTATGAGTGCTCTTCCCGAGGTTAGCTTTTTATAAGAAGATTTGTACAGAGTCGTTAGTCTGTTTCTTGATTGCGTGTTTTTGTGTGAGCTTAGCTTCGAGGTGAATGTGCTTGTGTTGCCGAAAAAGATGTGGCGGCAAGCTGGTTGGACAGTGCCGGCCGGCCAGTGTTGCTGTCAATGGGTGCGGCTCTGTTTTTGGTGTTCGTTTTGATTTTCCCTCATGCAATTAGACTAGTTTTGTGCAGTGTTTTGATGCGCTGGGGCTGTAAATTGCCTGCACAAGGATATGCAGGGTGAAACAACCTACAAAAAATGATGTTACTGCCATGGAGATCGGTGTTGGGACAGGTGATGGCTTGTTATGAAATTTAGTGAATGAGAAAATTGCTCTATTGTTGTGCTTGTACAACTGTGTAATTTTTCTGATTTTTATTTGTTTTTGTGAAGGTCAAAATGTTGTGTCCGAGAAGTTCAAGTATGTTACTTTATACGGTATTATTGAGAAGCTCCAACTGGTTGTAGCAGTGCATTGAGAAACAGAGTGAAAAACATCTATAAAAGATGGAAGTTCAGGAGGATCAAAAAAGAAAAAGAAGAAAGGAAAAGCTCACACTTCTGTCGTTGATATTTACAGCGACAAACAAGTAACAAGTTCATGTTTGTCAACCATTGAAGTTCATGTATATGATAGCTGATGATTGCTGTGTGCACTTAGGGGAGCACAAAAAAAATGCAGCTGACCGAAGGTCATGGATGTTGAACTTTTGTGCAGTGAGTGCGGCGTGTGTCTCAGAAAACAAATTGTGTTCACAAAAATAGAAACAAAAAGAGACAAACTCAATGGTTTTCATAGGAAAAATTATGAGAAGTTCAAATTGTTCAAATATGGAAGCTCAACATTGTTAAAATAAATCCAAAATTTTCTAGTACTCGCCTCCCACCTCTTTTCTTGCGATATAAAAATATAGAACCTCTCTCTTAAAACAAAAAAACTAAGGAATTTCACATACAAACTTATATGAAAAGACCTGGATATGCTTGAAAAAGAAATAAAAACTGAAGTGTTTAACTTAAAAATAAACTCGTGAAATTCCTTATAGCGATAAACACATTGGTTTAATTTTCCACATTTATAAAATAAATACACAAACGTTCAAAATAAATGTTGAGAAGTTCAAATTAAATTAATGGAGTAGTTTGACGTTTAAAACATCTTAGATTTTTTTCATTACAAAATAACGAAAAGTGAGAAGTTCAAACAAAAAATAGAGCAAATTAAAATTTATAAAAAAAGGATTTTCACTGTTTGTAAATTAAAAAGTCTAGAAGTTCAAATTTAAATAAGAGGCCGATTAAATATATATTAGAAAACTAGAATTTTTCCGTTACTAAAAGAAATAATCCAAGAAGTCCAAAATACAAAAAATAGAGTAGCTCGACATTTAAAACATAGAGCGCTTCAAAATTTCATAAATTCGATTAAGAAAAAACCAAGAAGTCCATATTAAGAAGATCGAGAAGTTCGATGATTATAGAAAACTCAAATTGTCCCCGTTATTAAAGAATGGAAGTCCATATTAAAGATGTTCAAAAATAAAAAACAAGAAGTTCAACTTTTAAAAATAAAGCGCTTCAAAATTTCATAAAAAAAGATTAAGAAAAAAACAAGGAAGTCCTTATTAAAAAGATGGAGAAGTTCGATGATTATAGAAAACTCAGATTTTCCTCGTTATTAAAGAGTGTAAACAAGAAGTTCAAAAATAAAATAACAAGAAGTTCAAATTTTAAAAATAGAGCGCTTCAAAATTCATAAAAAAAGATTAAGAAATTCAGATAAATATTTAAAAACTCAGATATTTTCACGTAACCGAGAGAAGTTCGATTGATAACTGCCAGAAGTTCACGTACTACACGGTGTGCATTTTTGTATTAAAAAGAATAAAAAAATAAAGGCTAAAAGTTTTGCTGCTAGAAACTCAAGTGCTCGGCCCGAAAAATTTCAAAATTTCTTGTGAGAGAGGTCAAACAAAAATACATGACAGAAGTTCAAGGTGAAAACAGCGGGAAGTTCAACTACTGCAAGGAATGCATTTCAAAATGAAAATAAAAGTATAGAAAATTAAAAGCTTAAAAGGTTTGTTGAAAGAAGTTCAAGTGCTTTGTCCGGGGAAGTTCGAAAATTCTTTCGAGAGAGGTTCATCTTGTATTTCCATGTTCGATTTTTTCCGTATAAAAATCGAATACAATTCTTTACTCAAAAATATAAAAAGTTGAAGTTCAAATTGAAATAACAGAGAAGTTCGTAGTTTATTAAAACCTAGGATTTACCCGTTCAAAAAACAAAAAACACAACGCCATTTTTTGCACTTTTAAAAACAACCTCATAAACGAAAAAATGGTTGCTAGAAGTTCAAGTGCTCGACGAGGAAAAGTTTGGAAAATTCTTGTGAGAGAGGTTCACCGTGTATTTAGATGTCCAAAATACATAAAAAAATATGTTGTTTTTTGTGTTTTAAAATAACTCTCTCAAAGCAGAGAGAAGTTCAACGTGATAACAACTGGAAGTTCACGTACTACATGGTGTGTGTTTCATATAAGAAAAATACAATAAAGTGAAACAGAGTGAAGTTCAAATAGACATGCCCCAGAAGTTCAACTACTTCTTGTAGTGCAAAAAACAGCACGTTGAAAACAGAGTGAAGTTCAAACAGACATGCCCCAGAAGTTCTACTACTTCACGCAATGCATTTCCGTTCGCAATGAACACGGAAATCATGATCTCGCCATTTTCTAATTTACCTCAAAACGACAGGAATATTATTTGTGTAAATTCAAGTCCGCGGTCGGAGAAAGTTAAAAAAATATTGTGAGAGAGGTTTGTACAAAAAGAATATCATTTGTGTAACACTGACGAAATGATGAGAAAATTACAAACGAAAATACGTCACAGAAGTTCAACGTGAAAACAGCAGGAAGTTCACCTACTACACTGAATGAATTTCAAATGAAAAACTTTCAAAATCGTCGCGAGTATGAAAAAATGATCAACATGGGAAAGTTGCGTGTTTACAGCATCTTTCCATCGGTATATCACCCGCTCAATTCCCGTGAGTGGGATGGAGAGCTACGAGCAGTGGATGAAGATCTATGAGCAAAAAAATCATGTGAAAAACAGAGTGAAGTTCAGGTACACGCACCGAGAAGTTCAGGTTCTTCACGCGGTGCATTTTCGAAGAATTTGTTTCGCGATAGAGGCAGAACGAATGATCCCGCCGTTTTCGGAATTACTTGAAAACGGCTAGGAATCAGAGAAAACCATCAATATGAAAAAGTTTCGCATTTTCCGTAGCTTTTCAACGGTATATTATTTGCCCAATTCCGATAAAGTTTGTAGAAATTACGGTGAAACTACGTCTGTCGCCATTTTCGAAACTGACTTAAAACCATAAAGAATTGGGAGAAACAATACATACCAAAAAGTTTCGCATTTGTTCAAGCTTTCCAATGCCATATCATTTTCTGCATTCAGACGCACGGTTAAAAAATTAGCTCGAAAATACGAACTCGGTAGGACTTGGACCATTTTCTAAATTACTCTTAAACCATTCAAAATTAGAAAAAACTTTCAAGATGAAAAAGTAGCGCATTTTCATAAGGTTTCTAACGCCATATCATATGCCTCCATTGGATTAGCCATTTAGAAATGACATCAAAAAAACGAACTCAGCTATTCGGTTTACGAAATTTGACGTTTTTTCAAATTACTCTTTAACCATAGGGAATTAGAAAAAGCTTTCAACATGTGGAAGGAGCGGTTTTGCAGCAGCTTTCCAACGCCATATTATATGGCTCATTCCGATAAACGGTTTAGAAATGTGTTCTAATATACGATTCACGTTTTTTGTGCGAAGAAAAAACGGTTTTCAAAACTGCTCTTAAACCACTTATATTTTGCCAAAAATTTAAGTTGGGTCATGATATTGGTGTCCATAGCTTTACAACGTATATCGCAAGCCCCGTTTGGGCAATGTTGGCGGAAGTTCAAACGAATTTAGAGGGAAGTTCAACGTACTACTAGCGGGGCAGGTCAGGTTGTGATCAGAATATTATTCTGATCCCGTGATCAGAATAGTGTTTATGTATATATATATATATATAATATTACCGTATTGCTTGTTTTTTGTTTGTTGGTGTTATTCGTTGTTGTGTTTTGTTGGCTTGATCATATTATGCATATGGGTAGAATATATTTATATATACATAGCTTTTGGCCCTATTATATCTATAACTCATCTATGCTTGCCCACCAGATGCCGCCGAGGCGTGATACTAGACGCAATACTGCAGGAGACAACAATGGCAATGGAGTACCACCATACATACAGCAGGTTATTGAGGGACAGGCCCAGTTGATCCAGTTGCTTACTTAGAACCAGAACAACAACAATAACAACAACAATCCGCCGCCACCGCCACATGTGGATATGCTTACCAGGTTCTTGAGTTGAATCCTCAGAGGTTCTCCAGTTCCCCTGAACCTATTGTGGCTGATGACTGGCTCCGTGCAATCAATAGGAACCTGGAGACGATTGGATGCACTGATGCAGAGAGGGTGAGGTTTGCCTCACATTTGTTGGAGGGTCCTGCTGCAGCTTGGTGGGACAACTACTTGGTCACTTATCCCATTGCTACTATCACATGGCCTTAGTTTCAGGATGCCTTCCGTGCTGCACATGTGTCTGCTGGTGCTATGAGTCTAAAAAAGAAGGAGTTTCACAGTTTGCGCCAGGGAGGTCGCACTGTTAATGCTTATGTGGAGGAATTTAATAATCTTGCATGCTATGCTCCTAATGATGTTAACACTGATGCAGCTAGGAAGGAGAAATTCTTGGAGGGACTAAATGATGACTTGAGCCTTCAGTTGACAGTGGCCACTTTTAGGAATTGCTAGGATTTGATTGATAAGGCTATTGTGATGGAGGGAAAGCAACAAGCGATAGAGAATCGCAAGAGGAAGTACAACAACAATAGTAAGTATAATTTAGGACCACAACAGAAGCCACGCACTTCATATCATGGTAATGGAGGTAATGGGCATAATCATCATGGAGGTAATGGACATAATCATTATGGAGGGAATGGCCACAACCATAATGGCCACCATCATCACAACGGGCACAAGAGTAACAATGGCAATGGTAGAGGTAACGGTAATGGTAATGGAGGGAATAATAACCAGAGCCACCAGAGTATGCCTGTGCAGAGGGATATTAGCCAGGTTCAATGCTATAAGTGTAGGTAGATGGGCCACTACTCCAATGCTTGTCCAGGGAACAAGAACGGTAATGGGGATTCAGGAGTCAGCAAGCCAAACCCCTTCCAAAAGGGTCATGTCAACCATGTTAATGTTGATGAGGTCTATAATGAACCTGATGCAGTGATTGGTAAGTTCTTGATTAACTCAGTACACGCGCTTGTTCTTTTTGATACTGGTGCACCGCATTCATTTATTTCAAGGGTATTTGTTGATAAACATGGATTGCCAACCAAAACACTTAGTATGCCTATTAGAGTGAGTTCCCCAGGAGCTGAGATGATAGCAGGTGTTGGTTGCCATCAGTTGACTTCGTCTATTGTAAAGCATGATTTTCCTACGAATTTGATTATATTGAAGTCACAAGGTCTAGATATTATTTTGGGTATGGATTGGTTGCAGTTATATAAATGCCGTATTGACTGTGCTAGTCGATCTATTACTCTCAGTGCACCAGGAGGGAAGAGGATCAAATATGTGTGTAAGTATAAGCGTAATCAGGTGCAGGTGAACTCTCTTAAGGGGGGTAGCCTGGAAGAGGTGACAGTTGTGAGAGATTATCCCGATGTGTTTCCAGAGGAGTTGCCAGGAATGCCACCAGATAGAGATATTGAGTTTCTTATTGATTTAATACCGGGCACTGGACCTATTGCAAAAAGACCGTATAGAATGCCTCCTCAAGAGTTGGAGGAATTGAAGAAGCAGATAAGAGAATTGCAGGCACAAGGATTTATTCGTTCAAGTTCATCACCTTGGGGAGCTGCAGTTTTGTTTGTGGAGAAGAAGGATGGGACCTTGAGGATGTGTGTTGATTATTGTTCTTTGAATGAGGTAACCCTTAAGAATAAATATCCTTTGCCTATGATAAATGATCTGTTTGACCAGTTGGAGGGAGCTACTGTGTTTTCTAAGATTGACCTTCGTTCTGGTTATAATCAATTGAAGATTCGTGAGCAAGATATTCCCAAGACTGCTTTTACCACGAGGTATGGGTTGTATGAATATACTGTTATGTCATTTGGATTGACTAACGCCCCTGCATACTTCATGAATATGATGAACAAGGTGTTTATGGAGTTCTTGGATAAATTTGTGGTTGTTTTCATTGATGATATATTGGTGTTCTCCAAAAATAAGCAAGAGCATGAGGTGCATCTGCGTTTGGTAATGGAGAAACTTAGGGAACATCAGCTATATGCCAAGTTCAGCAAATGTGAGTTTTGGCTGGATGAGGTAGCATTCCTTGGACATGTTGTGTCAGGTAATGGAGTTGCAGTTGATCCATCTAAGGTTGCTGCAGTTACAGAGTGGGAGACACCCACGTCAGTTGGAGATATTCGCAGCTTTTTGGGCCTTGCAGGTTATTACAGGAGGTTTATTGAGAACTTTTCCAAGATTGCAAAGCCTATGACTGAATTATTGAAGGAGAAGAAGTTTGTTTGGACTGATGAATGTGAAGCCAGCTTTCAGGAATTGAAGCAGCGTTTGGTTACGGTACCAGTCTTAACTTTGCCAGATATACATAAGGACTTCCAGGTATATTGTGATGCTTCTCGTCAAGGACTTAGGAGTGTTTTGATGCAGGAAGGTAAAGTTGTTTCTTATGCTTCATGTCAGCTTAAGAATCATGAGCACAACTATCCTAGACATGATTTGGAGTTAGCCTCAGTTGTGCACGCATTGAAAACTTGGAGGCCATATCTTATTGGTAATCATTGTGATATATTTACTGATCATAAGAGCTTGAAGTATATTTTTACTCAGAAAGATTTGAACCTCAGGCAGAGGAGATGGTTGGAGCTTATTGAGGATTATGATTTGAATGTGCAGTATCATCCTAGTAAGGCTAATGTTGTTGCTGATGCGTTGAGTCGTAGGAGCCATGCTAATGCAATTAATATTGATAATATGCCCCCCCGAGTTATGTGAACAGTTCAGGAATCTCAGGCTGGAGATGGTTCCTAAGGGATATTTAGCAACACTTGAGGTAAAGCCTACTTTGCTTGACAGGATCAGAGAAGCTCAAAAGAATGATAAGGAGATTGATGAGATAAAAGAGAATATGGTTAAAGGTAAGGCAGAAGGTTTCCATGAGGATGAACATGGGGCCATATGGTTTGAGAAGCGTATTTGTGTACCTCAGGATGCAGATATCAAGAAGTTGATTCTTCAGGAGGCGCATGATTCACCTTATTCTATTCACCCAGGTAATACTAAGATGTATTTGGATTTGAGGGAAAGATTTTGGTGGCCTAGCCTGAAGAGGGAAATTGCTGGGTATATTGCAACATGTGATGTGTGCCAAAGAGTTAAGGCGGATCATCACAGACCAGCAGGTTTGTTACAGCCATTGCCTATACCTGATTGGAAGTGGGATGAGATTGGTATGGATTTCATTACAGGTCTACCCAGGACTCGGCCAGGTTATGATTCTATTTGGGTAGTTGTTGATCGTTTGACTAAAGTTGCTCACTTCATCCCGGTAAAGACCACTTATACCAGTGCTCAGCTAGCAAAAATTTATATGTCTAAAATTGTTTGTCTGCATGGAGTTCCAAGTAAGGTAGTGTCTGATAGAGGTACTTAGTTCACATCCAAATTTTGGCGTCAGTTGCATGAATCCTTGGGCACCAGGCTGGAGTTCAGTACAGTTTCCATCCACAGACAGATGGGCAGACAGAGAGGGTAAATCAGATTTTGGAGGATATGTTGAGAGCTTGTGCTTTGGACTATGGGTCCAGTTGGGATGATAATTTACCTTATGCAGAGTTCTCATATAATAACAGTTACCAGGCTAGTCTGAAGATGGCACCATTTGAGGTATTGCATGGTAGGAAGTGCAGGACACCATTGATGTGGGATGAGGTTGGAGAGCGTAAATTCTTTGGACCAGACTTGATCAGAGATGCTGAGGAGAAGGTCAAGTTGATTCGTGACAGGCTGAAGATAGCACAGTCCAGGCAGAAGAGTTATGCTGATGCAAAACGTAAGGAGGTGACATATGAGGTAGGAGATCGTGCATACCTTAGAGTTTCACCACTTCGTGGAATTAAGAGGTTTGGAATCAAGGGTAAGTTAGCACCATGTTTTGTGGGGCCTTACAAGATCTTGGAGCGTAGAGGAGAGGTAGCTTATCAGCTAGAGTTGCCAGAATCCTTGTCAGGAGTTCATAATGTGTTTCATGTATCTCAGTTGAAGAAGTGCCATGCAGAGATGATGGATGTTCCATTGAGGGACACAGTGCCACTTGAGGCAATTCAGTTGGAGAGTGATTTGACATATGAGGAGAAGCCTATTAAGATTTTGGAGACAGCATCGAGAGTTACTCGCACCAAGACAATCAAGTTATGCAAGGTTCAGTGGGATCATCATACAGAGGAGGAAGCTACCTGGGAACGAGAGGAGGATCTCAGGCAGGATCACCCACACCTATTTGCTAGCCACTCCGAATCTCGAGGGCGAGATTCATCTTAAGGGGGGTAGGTTTTAACATCCCAATTTTCCCAATTTGGATGTTAATAGATCATTCATATGAATCTCATATTTTTCCATGCATTATTTGCTTTTCTGGAATATTCTCTTCATTATGCAACTAAATGCAATTTATTGGAGTGGAGATAACATGACTTCTCCCTTGTTTAAAAATGTTCATAATGTGCAGAATATTGTTTCTAGTTCATCTGATATGTTCTGGTATTTTTCTTAATCTCCAAAATATTTTATTTGATTGTATTATTTTACTGTTTGTGTGGCCTTTTGCATCAAAATGAATTTCTAAAATTGCATTAGGTGAGGAACTAGTGTTCCTGTAGTTTATATTAGCAGTATAGATTTTACTGTGTGCCTACGTATTTTTATTTAGTTTTTATACTGTTGTTTTATTTTTAGTTTTTACTGCTGTAGTTTTTTGTTAAAAAAAGAAGCAGCACGCAGCACAGCGCAGCGCCCAGTTTGCAACAGTTGCGGCCCAGCTCCGCTGCAGCCCAGTTTGTTGCCTAGCCCACCTATCTACGCGAAGCGGTACACGCCGCGCCGCCCGTGCCCCACCCGCACCCGATCCGCCAGCTCGCCTCAGCCGCTGACCCGCGGGCCCCGCCCCACTCTTCTTCCCCGAGTCGACCACACGCGCAGCCGCACACGCGCACCCGAGCGCGAGCCCGAGTCGAACTCGAGCACCTGGCCACCCTGCGCACGTCCGAGACGTCTAGGGCGAGCCCACGCCCTCGAGGAACCCAGAACCCCGTTCCTCGACCTCCTTCGCTACCGCACGCCTCGGTTAGGGGAGATTGGATCTCGCCGGGGAAGTCCGTCGCCGCCGCCCTTGCTGCTTGCGCTCGTCACCGTTAGTAGCCCCTGCCGCTCCAGCTTGTGCTTTTCGACCCCTCCTTCGCTTCCGCATATTCTTAACGGGCTTGTTTTGGCCACATAGCATGGGAGCGAGGTAGCCGAGTCGCCGGAGTTCGTTTGACTTTGGGACAGTCGCCGTCCATCCTCACCACCGCCGCTCGAGGGAGCCCCGTCGCCGTTCGACCTCACCACCACCTCCGCCACTCGTCGCTGAACCCATCGGCCACTTCACCTTCGCTGGAGACCCGCCGGAGACGCGCCGCCACCGATGCCCGACCGCTGCCGCCGTTCTCCTCTGTTTTGGGTTAGCACACACGCCCGGCCAATCAAGAGCCGCCATGTGGCAAGTCGCTACAAGAGCTTCTACAGGAGTTCGCTACAGCGCGCAGGCGTTTTCTGTTGCTCTTTTTTTCAGTTTTCCAACTAAAATTCAACTAGCTATATCTTTTATTCTACAAGTCCAATTTAGGTAATTCTTTTTCCTATGCACTCACCAAAATCAGCCCTTCATGACACTACCAAAATTTCTCTTGTTTGCACTGTTTAAATTTGAATTCGTTTAAATTCAAATTAAATCTTTCGGAGGTCGTAACTTTCAAACCGTTTATCGGAATCGAGTGATTCTTTTTGCGTTGTGACCATAGTGCATTTTAGGTGTTATTATGCTGCTGTTGTTGAGTTTCAAAAATGGTTTTATTGCTGTTGGTTCTGTTTTGGTTCTATTCGTGTTCCGGTGATTGATTTGTTGAATTGTGTGAAACGTGTAGATTGTCCGTAGTGCGACGCGAGCTATTGTCAGGAGTGTGACTTTCTGAACCAGAAGCAAGGAAATTTACATGTTGATCATCCTTTACCTATTGTTTTCTATGCATGTAGTTATATCACACTATGAATATATGCATGTATAGGAATACTATATTATTTTGCTATGCTATTGAGCTATCTTCCCGTCTTTGCAAATCGTGGCAGTTGTAGGTTGCTATGCTTTGTAGACGGGGGTGGTTCGTGTATTCATTGAGCTTATGTGAGCATTATATACATAATAATTTGAGTAGTAACTCAGGATTTAATTCACCTCTGGGCGGAAGTGGTATTGCTAGGGTGGTTTCAAGAACATCATGGTTTATACCCTCTGAATGTAAGTGGACGGCCGCCCAGGCTCAAAAAGATCAGACAGACTTAGTGACAAGTAGCTTGCATGTGCGACCACTGGCTAAATGGGCTCTAGCTTAGTTGATCAGTTGTAGAACCCTTACCCGGATGTGCCAGCAGATGTAGATATAATAGTTGGGATGGGCCTCCTGTTGGGACTAGGGGACTGCTTCTGAAAGACTTTGTCTCAATCTTCAGGTTGGGTCTAGTGGGTAAAGTGTACGAAACTCTGGAGAGTATTAAAAACTAATCATGATTAGCCGTGCCCCCGGTTATGGGTAAATTTGAGCGACTATGCCAATACAGTTGTTGGATGATCTTGACAGATGTGACACTTAATAAATTTGTTGGGCAACTTAAGAAAAGGGTAGGTTGGAGTTGATTTTGCCAACTCAACCTTGTGCATTTAATTGTAGTAATAAAAGAACTAAATAAAATTTGACTATTAGGTAGATACTAGGATAAAATCAGCTTTCTGCAAAAATAAACCCTCAAGCCTTCCTTTTGATATACTATGCATATACATGTAGGTCTGCTTTATTATTACTCCTGTGTAAGTTGCCAATACATTCCAAGTATTGACCTATATGGCTGTAACGTCTCATGTTGCAGGATATTCTGACGAAGAGTAAGGTACCGTTAGGGTCGCGAGTCTACACTCAGCATCGCCAGTGGGCTATGATGGGACTCATCGTTATTTTTTGCTACTTTCCGCTGTTTGATTGAATAAAGCTAGCCAAGTGCTATGCAGATTGTTTTATTTTATATATTATGGATCATACGATGTAATAAATGATGCACTTGCTATTATGGTATTCATCTACACTGTGTGTGCTAGCGAGCTCGATCCAGCGACTAGCACAGTAAGCATAGAGACTCAAATCCTTCGAGGTTTTGTCGTTACAATCGAATCTTTCCCAAGGGGGAGGGGATGATGCGGAGCATCCTACGGACATCACCATGTCAAGAGTCCATTTGGAAAGTGACACATGCAACATCTACTTCACACACACAAAGGTGAATCATCTCCTTTACATGTGCTCACTTGACCCCTTCGAGGATGGTATGCTACTTGACCCTCATCCCGTGTGCATGCATAGGTATTGTTGGAGCTTCACAGAAGTCGAGGAGGAGTGCAAGCGCCAAGGAACGACTACACCGTCCACGAGGAAGGCATGGAAGAGAAGACGGAAGAAAGGAGAAGAAGAAGACGGAGAGGCTGCAGGAGCCAGGCCGGACATCCGGACTGCCGTCCGGATCATCCGGGCTCAGCCGGGTCATTCGGGTCTCCCTCCAGATCATCCGGGTAATCCATACACCGCGACGGCCGAATCTTGTAGAATCCACTCGGCGAAGCCGGATCATCCGGACAAGGTCCCGGATCATCCGAACGAAGCCCGGATCATCCGGACCCCTGTCTGAATCATCCGGCCTTGCCTGCGTGCATGCTTCCGGGCCGAGGCCCATGTACCTGTTTCGCCCCCTCACTTACCCCTTCGCCACTAGACTATAAATAGACCTCCTCCACCTCCTTTCTAGGGTTAGTGTTGGTTTATCTCATTTGAGAGATAGAGCTACGCTCATCCATATCGGATCTCCTCCGTGCGAGAGACCGCGGCCTCTTCGGAGAAGATCCCTTTGGACTCAAGCCCCCTTTTCTAAGGGAAGATCCCCCCGTGGATTCAAGACCTCCTCACGGAGAAGACCGGCTACCCTTGTATCGTCCTTAGTTGTCCGTGGATCGTGTATCGTCTCATATGTATTCGAGGATCTAGCACATGTGTGACTTATTCTTGTTGGTTGAGTGATTCTCTCGTGTTTCCTCTTGTGTTTTCCCTCGTGTTCTTCGCGTTCTTGGACGGGATCTACTCCTTTCCTGAAAGATCGGGTCGTTAGGGTTCTACCCTACATCACCTTCCCAGCTCCACATACATCTACATCGTGCGTTTGACACCACCTGGCAATCGCTCTATCCAATCTTTGTGAGTTTTGACTACGACGGTTGCCGATCACCACCTGCTGTTGTGTAAGAACTGGTAAGAATTTGAGATTCGTTTGCCGGATTTGTGAGACACCACTATCACCACCAACACTTCCTAGTAGTCTATAGGATCATATTCTTGTGTGTTTCTATTGCTGCTTATCATAGGAGGATCACAATGTTGGGGAACGTAGTAATTTCAAAATTTTCCTACGCACACGCAAGATCATGGTGATGCATAGCAACGAGGGGAGAGTATGATCTACGTACCCTTGTAGATCGCAACGGAAGCATTGACACAACGTAGAGGAAGTAGTCGTACGTCTTCTTCCCGATCCAACCGATCCAAGCAGCGTTACTCCGGCACCTCTGAGTTCTTAGCACACGTACAGCTCGATGACGATCCCTGGGCTCCGATCCAGCAAAGCTTCGGGGAGGAGTTCTGTCAGCACGACGGCGTGGTGACGATCTTGATGTATTACCGACGCAGGGCTTCGCCTAAGCACTACAACGATATGATCAAGGTAGAATATGGTGGTAGGGGGCACCGCACACGGCTAAGGAACGATCTCAATGATCAACTTGTGTGTCTAGAGGTGCCCCCTGCCTCCGTATATAAAGGAGCCAAGGGGGAGAGGTGCGCCGGCCAGGAGGAGGGCGCAGGAGGAGTCCTACTCCTACCGGGAGTAGGACTCCCCCCCCAATCCTATTCCAACTAGGATTCCCAAGGGGGAAAGAGGGAGAGGGTTGGCCGGCCACCTCTCCTAGTCCTAATAGGACTAGGGGAGGGGGGGAGGCGCGCAGCCCTTATGGGCAGCCCTTTCACCTTTCCACTAAGGCCCAATAAGGCCCATATGACTCCCGGGGGGTTCCGGTAACCTCCCGGTAATCCGGTAAAATCCTGATTTCACCCGGAACACTTCCGATGTCCAAACATAGGCTTCCAATATATCAATCTTTATGTCTCGACCATTTCGAGACTCCTCATCATGTCCATGATCACATCCGGGACTCCGAACAACCTTCGGTACATCAAAATGCATAAACTCATAATAACTGTCATCGTAACATTAAGCATGCGGACCCTATGGTTCGAGAACAATGTAGACATGACCGAGACACGTCTCCGGTCAATAACCAATAGCGGGACCTGGATGCCCATATTGGCTCCTACATATTCTACGAAGATCTTTATCGGTCAGACCGCATAACAACATACGTTGTTCCCTTTGTCATTGGTATGTTACTTGCCCGAGATTCGATCGTCGGTATCCAATACCTAGTTCAATCTCGTTACCGGCAAGTCTCTTTACTCGTTCCTTAATACATCATCTCACAACTACCATATTAGTTGTAATGCTTGCAAGGCTTATGTGATGTGCATTACCGAGAGGGCCCGGAGATACCTCTCCGACAATCGGAGTGACAAAACCTAATCTCGAAATACGCCAACCCAACATGTACCATTGGAGACACCTGTAGTACTCCTTTATAATCACCCAGTTACGTTGTGACGTTTGGTAGTACCCAAAGTGTTCCTCCGGTAAACGGGAGTTGCATAATCTCATAGTTATAGGAACATGTATAAGTCATGAAGAAAGCAATAGCAACACATTAAACGATCGGGTGCTAAGCTAATGGAATGGGTCATGTCAATCAGATCATTCAACTAATGATGTGACCTCGTTAATCAAATAACAACTCATTGTTCATGGTTAGGAAACATAACCATCTTTGATTAACGAGATAGTCAAGTAGAGGCATACTAGTGACACTTTGTTTGTCTATTTATTCACACATGTATTATGTTTCCGGTTAATACAATTCAAGCATGAATAATAAACATTTATCATGGTTATAAGGAAATAAATAATAACTTTATTATTGCCTCTAGGGCATATTTCCTTCACACAAGCCTATGAAACAAATTGGGAGAACATGATGATAGAGGCAAAGGTGTCCTGTCTTTTGATGAGATGGTGGCTGTCGTTTTGGAGGAAGTCGATTTTGACGATCCGACTACGAACGTGCGAGGACGTCGCGCCTTAGCAATTGCTAAACCAACTCTGAGAGGTTGTTGAACACGCCGGAGCACGATCAACCTGACCACGAAGGTCTGTTTCCTGCAGGCAAACGAAGAACAAGCAAGAAACTGAGATTGCAATCTGGATATTGCGAATATAAGATGAAAGCTTTATTGATCAAGGTCGGGTTCTGTGACGCCTTTGTCTGGTCGTTGAACACAAACGAAGTACGCGAAGTTGCAGCTATGGCGAACTTTAATCTAAACAAAACCCAAAGCCTAAACGATGCCCTAAGGGCTGTATATATGGAGGAGAGAGGGGGAATTTCATGGCCCTTGGTGGAGGGGTCCGAAACCAACCCTAACTCTTGTTTCCCCACACATACGGACTCTAAAAACAGCCTATACTTAAGTACTTCGAAAATACATGGGCCTGGCCCAATAATAAGGTGATGCAGCACCTAAAATAGCCTCTGGACGAAATTTATGAAGTGGCATCTTGTATATTTTGTCCAAGGCTTGATGCACTCATTATGGCGGCTTCAAAGTCTTGGAATCATCACTTGTAACTCCGTTCTTGTTCCCCTTGCGCATGCCATCATCTCCATGCTTGAACTTGCTCCAAGGTTCATCTTTCTTGTCCAAGCTAGGCCCTTCATTTGTAAGCAAAACAAATGTATCCAATTTAGGCAGCATCATATTCTTATGAACATTAGAATCGTTACCAAGAAACGAAAGTACCTGATAATTCAATTGGCGTGCGCGAGCTCTAGTAATTGGTCCAGTATGTATAACAGCAGGGGTTGTGGGTGTAACAATGGTATTGATGTCCTCATCATCCTCCCTTCTTGAAATGAAGTCGTCCTCGACGAAAGTTCATCTTCCTCACCCAAATAAGGCTTCAAATCTACAATGTTAAAAGTGGGACTAACCCCAAAATATGCAGGCAGCTCAAGTTTATATGCATTATCATTTATTTTCTCTAACACCTTAAAAGGACCATCAACACGTGGCATTAGCTTTGATTTGTGCAAATTAGGAAATCTATCCTTACGCAAATGTAATCAAACAAGATCTCCAGGTGCAAACACAACATGTTTTCTACCCTTATCTCCAGCAAGTATATATTTAGCATTCATACGCTCAATGTTTTCCTTAGTTAACTCATGCATTTTGAAAATCAATTCAGCATGTTCTTTAGCATCAAAATTAACCTTCTTCGAAGATGGAAGAGGCAACAAATCAATAGGTGCACGAGGTAGGAAACCATACACAATTTCAAAAGGGCACATCTTAGTAGTAGAATGCCATGAACGATTATAAGCAAATTCAATATGAGGCAAGCATTCTTCCCACATTTTCTTATTATTCTTCAAAACAGCCCTAAGCATAGTAGACTATGTTCTATTGACTACTTCAGTTTGTCCATCAGTTTGGGGGTGACAAGTAGTACTAAAAAGAAGTTTAGTCCCTAACTTAGCCCATAAACATCTCCAAAAGTGGCTAAGAAATTTAGTATCACAATCTGAAACAATAGTATTTCGCACACCATGCAAACAAATAATTTCACGAAAGAACAAATCAGAAACATTAACAGCATCATCGCTATTATGACATGGTATAAAGTGTGCCATTTTCGAGAACCTATCCACGACAACAAATATGCTATCCCTCCCCTTCTTTGTTCGAGGTAAACCTAAAACAAAGTCCATAGATATATCCTCCCAAGAAACACTAGGTACAGGCAAAGGCATATATAAACCATGAGGATTGAGTCGTGACTTAGCTTTTTGACATGTAGTGCAGCGAGCAACAAAACGCTCAACATCCCATTTCATCTTTGGCCAAAAGAAATGTGTAGCAAGTATATCCTCCATCTTCTTGACGCCAAAGTGTCACATTAATCCTCCTCCATGCGCCTCCTGCAACAACAAAAGATGAATGGAGCTAGCTGGATTGCATAGCTTGTTAGCACGAAACACAAATCCATCGTCAAGAATGAACTTGTTCCAAGTTCTCCCTTCCTTACAATTCTGCAATACATCTTTAAATTCAGCATCATGAACATATTGATCTTTGATGGTCTCCAAACCAAATATTTTAAAGTCAAGTTGTGAAAGCATAGTACAACGACGAGACAATGCATCAGCAATAACATTTTCTTTACTCTTCTTGTGTTTATTGACATAAGGAAAAGTCTCAATGAATTCAACCCATTTAGCATGTCTACGGTTCAGTTTTGTTTGAATTTTAATGTGGTTCAAAGATTCATGATCAGAATGTATAAAAATTCCTTGGGCCATAAATAATGTTGCCATGTTTCTAAGGTCCGAACAAGAGTATATAATTCTTTGTCATAAGTAGAATAGTTCAGACTAGGCCCACTCAATTTTTCCGAAAAGTATGGAACAGGTTTGCCATCTTGTAATAACACACCTCCTAATCTAATTCCACTAGTATCACATTCAAGCTCAAAAGTCTTATTAAAATCAGGAAGTTGGAGTAAAGGAGCATGTGTCAACTTATCTTTCAATACCATGAAGGCTTCTTCCTGTGCGGTACCCCAAACAAAAGGCACATCCTTCTTTGTAAGCTCGTTGAGAGGTGCAACAATGGTGCTGAAATCTCTCACAAAACGCCTATAGAAACCAGTGAGGCCAAGGAAACTCCACACTTGTGTGACCGTTTTGGGCTACGGCCAAATCTCAATAGCTTCAATCTTGGCTTTATCAACTTCAATTCCCTGTGGAGTAACAACATAGCCAAGAAAAGATACTCGGTCGGTGCAAAAGGTGCACTTTCTATAACATCCCAAATTTTCAATTTGGAATGTTATACATTAGATCATCATTGCATATCATATTTTATTTTTTCATTTTGGTTGATCCTAGAAAATTCTACGCAACTCAAGGACCCATGGAGAGAGTTGGGGATTTCGTTATTTCCATATTTGAGTTTTCTCAAATTTTGAGAATAGGATCATTTGGTTTTATTTATTTTATCATCAATTATTTCTATTACAAAAATATGAGAGAGGGAATAAAATGACTTTCCCAAAATAGAGAAATATTGAGGATTTAATAAAAAAATTAAACAAGATTTTATTTCGGAGTTTTTTGGTGTTTTATTTGAATTTAGGAAAAATGTGCATTTTTCAAAATTGCATTTAGGCCCCAAATAAATGTTCACTTTGTCGGGCTTGATTTTAGAAGCCCGGAAAAATTTATCTCGGGATTTTTGGAGACCATTTAGTATTTCTTTTTATATTTTCGGAGCGGAAATAATTAAAAAAAACGAACTGACCTAACGGGCCGCGTCCGACTAGGACTCTGGCCCGACTAGGCTTTATAAGCCGAGGCCCAACCCCGGGGAACCCTAGCCGCCCCAGCCCCAACCCTAGCCGCCCGCCCGCGCCGCCGCCGCCGCCCGCCCGCGCTGCCGCCGCTGCTGCCTGCCGCCTGCGCCGCCGCCGCCGCTGCCCGCCGCCACGCCGCCCCGCGCCGCCGTCGCCGGACGCTGCCGCCGCCGAGGTTTGCTCCCGCACCTCGTTTTTCGTGCCTTTGGTTAAAAAAACCGGTCGGTTTTCGTCGGTTTAACAGATTCGATTTTTTTCAAATAGATCAGTTTTTCCGGTTTATTTATTTTAGCGAGCGTTCATCGTTTTTCTTTTTCTCGGATTAAATCCGCGATTTTTCTGATCGCGATTCCTAATCCGATTTTCATTTTAGTTTAACTTTTCGCTCGTTTATCGGAATCTGGCGATTCAAGCGCCTAGAGTTTCGTCTCGAAACCCTCTATCCGTTTAACCAACTTAAACAAGATTTTGCTACTGTAAAATTTGCCCTAGATCCAGATTACTAGAAAAAAGTTGTTTTCTTCCGCCGTTTGACTTTCGTTGCTTCGTTCGATTTGATTCTTTTTGCCAACCGGAGTTCTTAAGTTGAACCTTATGCTTAGATCTCTTATTTGAGTTTTACCTGTGCATTAGTTGAGTACTTATTGTATGCTTGTTTGTTTGTCTGCGATAGAGTATCCGGAGTGCACCGCCTGTTACTTCGAATCGCTAGGTTTCCCGGATCATCAGCAAGGCAAGTAACACTTTGATCATACCTTTTCTACTACCCAGTTTTATTGCATTAGATCAATCCTCACACATTGCATGATTAGGATCTAATTAAATTGTGGGATGGGAAGTAGATGAGGTAGTACCTATTACCTGTTTATTATCAAACCTTTGGGAGTTACTTCTACGTTTGCTTATTATGCCATGCTATGCTAGTAGACGTGGATTGGGTGAGTGATATCCATGACAGATGTGAGATTGATAATTAATGGTTTATCTAAGGTGGCAACTTAAACACACATTTGGGTGGATTGAGGCACCTGGGTATTCCAGGACTTGCCCGTTTTCTTTTGGACCGCCACCCAGGCTCAAAGGGATCATGAGACTATTCATACTAGAAACTTCCATGTGCAGCCACAAGCTATTATGGGCTCTAGCATAGTTGAATAAGTTGTGCGAACTCTTACAGTGGTAGACTAGCAGATGTAGGGGATGTAGGTGGTACGGTCTACACGATCGTAAGGTGCTAGCGCTTCTGAAAGACTATGTCTCGGTCATCCGTCTTCTCAAACACCATGTAGTGCGAGAAAACAAACGGAGGCGATCGAATCTTGTGGGCAAAAGTGCGCAAACCTCTGCAGAGTGTAACAAACTAATCATGGTTAGCCGTGTCCCCGGTTATGGACATCTTGAGTATCTAGTACTTGGATTATCATGTGAATCTCAAATGTTACTCTATATTAATTTTGTTGGGTTATGTTTAATGATGATGCTTAATTGGGATTGAGAATGCTGTCAACCATTCTCAATGTTTAACAACCACCTTGATAGTAATTAAAATTTTATTCCTTTGAAGTAGGGAAAAATTGGCTTTACGCAAAACTGTAACCATAGAGCTTTCCACCAGCCAAATATGCATATAGTATAGCTGTTTCATTCCATTACTCTCTATGTGTTACCTTGCCAGCATATTCCATGTGCTGACCCGTTTTCGGGCTGCAACGTTAATGTTGCAGACTTTTCTGACAATGATTAAGGAGTTTTTAGGTCGTGGTTCTATACTCAGTGATGCCATTGGAGTTGATGGACTCACTTGTCTTCCAAGCCTTCCGCTGTTGTCGTTATTAGATGGCCTTAAGTCATATTTATTGTAATAAGTTCTCTTTTGAGATATTCGATGTAATAAGTGTGTGATTGCTACTCTGCTATAAATCCTCCGAGTACTGTGTGGTGTCAGCATTACTGATCCAGGGATGACACCGGAGCACAGAGATCAGACTGTTTGAGGTCTGGTCGCTACAGAGATGGTATCAGAGCACACGCTGACTGTAGGACACGACCACTAAGCTAAAGACCTAGATCACTACTCACTCTCTTCTCTTCTGACCTCTCATCTTTTCTATTCTTTAGGATGGCGGATGCAATGAACAAGTTTACGCAACCGGATGAAGATGCACCCTTTGGACGCCACTTGAAGGAAGTCACTAGATACCTGAACATAGGAGTACCAAGCTTGATGGGAACCTACAACGCCACTTTACCTGAAGAAGAGCGCTGGATGATTCAAGTTCAAGTTCCAGGAAGGACGTTCATGCCAGTCACTGAGCCCATAGAATTTTCTTTTGATGCACCAACTTGGAGTCTAGGAAAGAGCATGGCAGCTCACATAACCATGGGACGCATTGGAGAAGTCTACCGCAAGGATCGCAGGGATACTATCTACCAGATTTGTGGGCGACGAGATGAACACTGGGAGATGATCAGCACCAAGAATGATAGATCAATTGCAGCTTTTATCCAAGAGTTAAACCAGCACATTCGACGACAGGAGAACCAGATGTGCACCGACATGATAGATCTGAAGAAGGCTAAGACCAGAATCAAGGAACTGGAGGAAGAACTCAAGGCTACACATGAAGATTATGAAGAGGAAATTGAAGTATTGGTGGATAAGAATGCCGACCTAACAAAGAAGATTGGAATATTTATGGGAGGCCCGACGCCAGTAGAGGAAGACGAAGAACCCAAGGAGATTAGCCTGGAAGACTACATCATCATCGACAGCACCGACTCGGAAGCAGATAGTAGCGATGATGACTATGTTGATGAAGCTGGAGTAGATATTATGGAGTCAACAACCGTAGAATATTTCAAATAGACCACCTCACCAGTAGTAGTAGTCCACCATGTAAATATAGTAGTCCGAGCACTTTTGCGATAGTTAGATTGATTGTATGCCTTTGGTTGATTGATTGAAGTGAATTGTTTGCTTTTGCCTCATGTGCATATGGGTAGTGTTTTCTCTTTAGACCCTCTCTATTCTTATATCTCATCTTTTCTAAACCCTCAGATGCCTCCGAGACGTGACCCCGGATTTGCCTTTCCATCGGAGCTCACCCAGTTGATCCAGCAGCAGAACACATTGATGCAGTTGCTGGTCCAGAATCAGAATCAGGGGAACAACAACAACAACCCACCACCACCACCACCACCTGTTGACCACTTAGCCCGTTTTCTTAGGCTGAATCCGCCGGTGTTTTCCAGTAGCACCGAGCCGATAGTAGCAGATGATTGGCTCTGCAAGACAGCTAGGGAGTTGACCACAACAGGATGCACAGATGCGGAGAAGATGAAGTTTGCCGCACATCAGTTAGAAGGACCCGCAGCATCATGGTGGGAGAATTTCACAGCCACCTTCCCAGTCGACACTGTCACATGGGACCAGTTTCAGCAGGCTTTCCGTACTGCCCATGTTTCAGCAGGAGCTATGGCCATGAAGAAGCGTGAGTTTCGTAACTTGCGCCAAGGAGGACGGACAGTTGGCCAGTATGTGGAGGAATTTAGTAAGTTAGCCCGTTATGCCCCAGATGACGTCGCTACGGATGCAGCTAAGCAGGAGAAGTTTCTGGAAGGACTGAATGATGAGTTGAGCATGCAGTTGATGGTAGCCACCTTCAACAACTACCAGGAGTTGGTAGATCGTGCTCTTATGATTGAAGGGAAGCAGCAGCAAATTGAGAATCGCAAGAGGAAGTATGGACAAGGAAAGTACAATTCAGGAGCTCAGCAGCCACGTTTTACCCCTAGACCGGGAGGACATTTTCAGCATACCCATGGGGGAGGTAGCTCGCACAATCACAATGGCACTAAGAATGGTAATGGCAATGGAGTAAGCAACGGCCAGAACCGCACCAACCCATCAACCCCAGCCAAGAAGGACTTGAACCAAGTCACTTGCTATAAGTGTTCGAAGCCAGGACATTGTGCCAATGAATGTCCTGAAGGCCAAAATGGCAATGGAAGTTCTGGGAAGAAGCCGAACCCTTTCAACAGGGGACAGGTGAACCACGTTAGCGTGGAGGAGGTTGAAGCTCAGCCCGATGCCGTAATAGGCAAGTTTTTGGTTAAGTCATTTACTGCACTCGTTCTTTTTGATACTGGTGCATCACACTCATACATCTCAAGGGGATTTGTGGATAAGTATAACCTACCAACCCAAGCCCTTAGGTCACCCATGTTAGTAACCTCGCCAGGAGCAGAGTATGTGGCTAGTCTATGGTGTGATTGGTTACCATTAAGGATTGGTAACTATGTTTTTTCCTTAGACCTAGTAGTATTGGAATCTCAAGGATTGGATGTGATATTAGGCATGGATTGGTTATCAAAGTATGAAGGGAATATTGAGTGTGCTAGTAAGTCAATTTTGCTTACCACACCAGAAGGGAGAAGGATCAAGTATGTATCCCGGCATGTGCCAAAGAGGACCCATGTAAATTGCCTAACAGGAGTTGTGCAGGAGGAAGTACCAGTGGTAAGGGATTTCCCTGATGTATTTCCAGAAGAGTTGCCAGGCATGCCACTAGATAGAGATATTGAGTTTTTGATTGAGCTATTGCCAGGCACTGGGCCAATATCAAAGAGACCATATAGGATGCCAGCAAAGGATTTGGTGGAAATTAAGAAGCAGATTAAGGAGTTACTGGATAAGGGATATATTCGCCCAAGTTCTTCGCCTTGGGGATCGTCAGTACTTCTAGTGGAGAAGAAGGATGGATTGTTAAGGATGGTTGTTGATTATCGAGGATTGAACGAAGTAATGATCAAGAACAAGTACCCACTACCAATGATCAACGATCTGTTTGATCGATTGCAAGGAGCTAAAGTATTTTCCAAGATCGATTTGCGATCAGGATACCACCAGTTGAAGATTCGAGAACAGGATATTCTGAAGACAGCTTTTACCACCAGGTATGGGCTATATGAGTATACCGTTATGTCATTTGGTCTGACTAACGCGCCTGCCTATTTTATGAACATGATGAACAAAGTGTTTATGGAGTTTTTAGATAAGTTTGTCGTAGTGTTCATTGATGATATCCTCGTATATTCAAAGAATGAAGAGGAGCATAAGGAGCATTTGCGTTTGGTACTTGGAAAGATCAAAGAACACCAATTATATGCCAAGTTCAGCAAATGTGAGTTTTGGTTGAAGGAAGTAGGATTCCTCGGACACGTTATATCCGGAGAAGGTATAGCAGTAGATCCCGCTAAAGTTGAAACCGTGACCAAGTGGGAAGCTCCAACAACAGTTGGAGAGATCCGGAGTTTTCTTGGACTCGCAGGATACTACCGGAGGTTTATTGAGAATTTCTCAAAGATTGCGAAGCCTATGACGGAGTTGCTGAAGAAAGATACCAAGTTCATATGGATGGAGGAGTGTGAGGCTAGTTTTCAGGAGTTGAAGAAACACTTGGTTACCTCACCAGTGTTGATTTTGCCAGACCAGACCAAAGATTATGAGGTGTATTGTGACGCTTCATGTCGAGGACTTGGAGCAGTGCTTATGCAGGAAGGGAGAGTTGTTTCATATGCCTCAAGACAACTGAAGCCCCATGAGTTGAATTATGCCACGCATGATTTGGAGTTAGCAGCCGTAGTGCATGCATTGAGGACATGGAGATATTTCCTCTTTGGAAACCATTGTGAGGTGTACACGGATCATAAGAGTTTGAAGTACATTTTCACACAGAAGGAGTTGAATCTCAGACAAAGGAGATGGTTGGAGCTTATCAAAGATTATGATATGAAATTGCACTATCACCCCGGAAAGGCTAATGTAGTAGCTGACGCGTTAAGCCATAAGAGCCATGTCAATACGTTAATGATGGGAGGGATACCCAAGGAGTTAGTAGAAAATCTTCGTGAACTATGTGTGGAAATAGTTCCGAGAGGCTATGTAGCAGCACTAGAGATTCAGTCAACTTTGATGGATAGAATCAGAGAAGCTCAGAAAACTGACAAAGAGATTGCCGCTATAAAGGAGAAACTGAGCAAAGGAAAAGCTAAAGGATTTCGTGAGGATGAGCACGATACCCTATGGTTTGAAGACCGTGTTTACGTGCCCAATAACCCGGAGATCAGGAAGTTGATTTTGCAAGAGGCACACAATTCACCGTATTCAATTCACCCAGGAAATACCAAGATGTATTTGGATTTGAAGGATATTTTCTGGTGGAAGGGAATGAAGAAGGATATTGCGGAGTATGTAGCAATTTGTGATGTATGCCAGAGAGTAAAGGCAGAGCATCAGAAGCCAGCAGGATTGTTACAACCATTGCCGATACCCGAATGGAAGTGGGATAAGTTAGGCATGGATTTTATCACGGGATTGCCCAGGACTCGTTCAGGCTATGACTCAATTTGGGTTGTAGTTGATCGATTGACGAAAGTAGCTCATTTCATCCCAGTAAAGACCACTTACACCAGTGCTAAGTTGGCAAAGATATACATGACCAGAATAGTATGTCTGCATGGAGTTCCGAGGAGTATCGTATCAGATAGAGGAACCCAGTTTACCTCAAAGTTCTGGAAGCAGTTGCACGAAACTTTGGGTACCAGGCTAGAATTCAGTATAGCTTTTCATCCACAGATAGATGGACAGACCGAGAGAGTAAATCAGATTTTGGAGGATATGCTGAGAGCCTGTGCGCTAGATTATGGATCTAGTTGGGACGATAATTTGCCATATGCAGAGTTCTCTTACAACAACAGTTACCAAACCAGTCTGAAGATCGCCCCTTTCGAAGCTTTGTACTGAAGGAGGTGCAGGACACCGCTGTCGTGGGACGAAGTCGGAGACCGCCAGTTATTTGGACCTGACTTGATTAAAGAGTCTGAATAGAAGGTGAAATTGATTCGCAATAGGCTCAAGATAGCCCAGTCCAGACAGAAGAGTTATGCAGATTCTAAACGCAAGGAGACAGTTTACGAAGTCGGAGATAGAGCTTATCTTCGAGTATCTCCACTTCGGGGAACAAAGCGTTTTGGAGTTAAAGGGAAGTTAGCGCCACGATTTGTAGGACCATATCGAGTTTTGGAACGTATGGGAGAAGTGGCCTACAAGTTGGAATTGCCCAAAGGATTGTCAGGAGTACATGATGTGTTCCATGTTTCTCAGTTAAAGAAGTGTCACGTGGAGATGGCTGACGTACTGTTGAGAGATACAGTGCCTTTGGAAACTATTCAGTTGGATAACGATTTGACCTATGAGGAGAAACCAGTTAAGATCCTCGAGTTTGCCAGCCGAGTTACTCGCAGCAAGGTTATCAAGTTTTACAAAGTTTAGTGGAGCCACCACACGGAGGATGAAGCCACCTGGGAGCGAGAGGAAGATTTGCTCAAAGACCACCCTCACCTATTTTCTAGCCAACCCGAATCTCGAGGGCGAGATTCATCTTAAGGGGGGGGTAGGTTTGTAACATCCCAAATTTTCAATTTCGAATGTTATACATTAGATCATCATTGCATATCATATTTTATTTTTTCATTTTGGTTGATCCTAGAAAATTCTACGCAACTCAAGGACCCATGGAGAGAGTTGGGGATTTCGTTATTTTCATATTTGAGTTTTCTCAAATTTTGAGAATAGGATCATTTGGTTTTATTTATTTTATCATCAATTATTTCTATTACAAAATATGAGAGAGGGAATAAAATGACTTTCCCAAATAGAGAAATATTGAGGATTTAATAATAAAATCAAACAAGATTTTATTTCAGAGTTTTTCGGTGTTTTATTTGAATTTAGGAAAAATCTGCGTTTTTCAAAATTGCATTTAGGCCCCAAATAAATGTTCATTTTGTCGGGCTTGGTTTTAGAAGCCCGGGAAAATTTATTTCGGGATTTTTGGAGTCTGTTTAGTATTTCTTTTTCTTTTTTTCCTAGCGGAAATAATTTCAAAAAAGAAACGACATAACGGGCCGTGTCCGACTAGGACTCTGGCCCGACTAGGCTTTATAAGCCGAGGCCCAGCCCCGGGGAACCCTAGCCGCCCCAGCTCCAACCCTAGCCGCCCGCCGGCGCCGCTGCTCGCCGCCGCCGCCGCCGCTACCCGCCGCCCACGCCGCCGCCGCCACCCGCCCGCGCCGCCGCCGCCACTGCCCGCCGCCGCGCTGCCCCGCGCCGCCGTCTCCAGATGCCGCCGCCGCCGCCGAGGTTCGCCGCCGTGCCTCGTTTTTCATGCCTTCGGTTTAAAAAAACCGATCTGTTTTCGTCGGTTTAATAGATTCGGTTTTTTTAAATAGATCGGTTTTTCCGGTTTATTCATTTTAGCGAGCGTTCGTCGTTTTTCTTTTTCTCGGATTAAATCTGCGATTTTTCTGATCGCGATTCCTGATCCGATTTTTGTTTTAGTTTAACTTTTCGCTCATTTATCGGAATCAGGCGATTCAAGCGCCTAGAGTTTTGTCTCGAAACCCTCTATCCGTTTGACCAACTTAAACAAGATTTTGCTACTGTAAAATTTGCCCTAGATCCAGATTACTAGAACAAAGTTGTTTTCTTCCGCCGTTTGACTTTCGTTGCTTCGTTCGATTTGATTCTTTTTGCCAACCGGAGTTCTTAAGTTCAACCTTCTGCTTAGATCTCTTATTTGAGTTTTACCTATGCATTAGTTGAGTACTTATTGTATGCTTGTTTGTTTGTCTGCGATAGAGTATCCGGAGTGCGCCGCCTGTTACTTCGAATCGCTAGGTTTCCCAGATCATCAGCAAGGCAAGTAACACTTTGATCATACCTTTTCTACTACCCAGTTTTATTGCATTAGATCAATCCTCACACATTGCATGATTAGGATCTAATTAAATTGTGGGATGGGAAGTAGATGAGGTAGTACCTATTACTTGTTTATTATCAAACCTTTGGGAGTTACTTCTACGTTTGCTTATTATGCCATGCTATGCTAGTAGACGTGGATTGGGTGAGTGATATCCATGACAGATGTGAGATTGATAATTAATGGTTTATCTAAGGTGGCAACTTAAACACACATCTGGGTGGATTGAGGCACCTGGGTATTCCAGGACTTGCCTGTTTTCTTTTGGACCGCCACCCAGGCTCAAAGGGATCATGAGACTATTCATACTAGAAACTTCCGTGTGCAGCCACAAGCTATTATGGGCTCTAGCATAGTT
Organism: Triticum aestivum; assembly: GCF_018294505.1. Taxonomy (NCBI): domain Eukaryota; kingdom Viridiplantae; phylum Streptophyta; class Magnoliopsida; order Poales; family Poaceae; genus Triticum; species Triticum aestivum. The sequence goes on from NC_057797.1 coordinate 327,028,745, forward strand.
GAATAAGTTGTGCGAACTCTTACAGTGGTAGACTAGCAGATGTAGGGGATGTAGGTGGTACGGTCTACACGATCGTAAGGTGCTAGCGCTTCTGAAAGACTATGTCTCGGTCATCCGTCTTCTCAAACACCATGTAGTGCGAGAAAACAAACGGAGGTGATCGAGTCTTGTGGGGAAAAGTGCACAAACCTCTGCAGAGTGTAACAAACTAATCATGGTTAGCCGTGTCCCCGGTTATGGACATCTTGAGTATCTAGTACTTGGATTATCATGTGAATCTCAACATGTTACTCTATATTAATTTTGTTGGGTTATGTTTAATGATGATGCTTAATTGGGATTGAGAATGCTGTCAACCATTCTCAATGTTTAACAACCACCTTGATAGTAATTAAAATTTATTCCTTTGAAGTAGGGAAAAATTGGCTTTACGCAAAACTGTAACCATAGAGCTTTCCACCAGCCAAATATGCATATAGTATAGCTGTTTCATTCCATTACTCTCTATGTGTTACCTTGCCAGCATATTCCATGTGCTGACCCGTTTTCGGGCTGCAATGTTAATGTTGCAGACTTTTCAGACGACGATTAAGGAGTTTTTAGTTCGTGGTTCTATACTCAGTGATGCCGTTGGAGTTGATGGACTCACTTATCTTCCAAGCCTTCCGCTGTTATCGTTATTAGATGGCCTTAAGCCATATTTATTGTAATAAGTTCTCTTTTGAGACATTCGATGTAATAAGTGTGTGATTGCTACTCTGCTATAAATCCTCCGAGTACTGTGTGGTGTCAGCATTACTGATCCAGGGATGACACCGGAGCACAGAGATCAGACTGTTTGAGGTCTGGTCGCTACACTTTCCAAGGTTACCAAACAAACGTGCATCACGTAGAGCAATAAAAACAACATGTGAATGTTCCAAATGTTCCTCCAAAGATTTGCTATAAATCAATATGTCATCAAAGTAAACTACCTCAAATCGTCCAATGAAAGCACGTAAAACTTCGTTCATTACTCTCATGAAAGTACTAGGTGCATTAGTTAACCCAAAAGGCATAACTAACCACTAATATAATCCAAACTTAGTTTTAAATGTTGTTTCCCATTCATCTTCCAATTTCATACGAATTTGATGGTATCCACTACGCAAATCAACTTTGGAGAATATTGTAGAGCCACTCAATTCATCAAGCATATCATCTAGCCTAGGAATAGGATGACGATAACGAATAGTAATATTATTAATGCCTCTACAATCAACGCACATACGCGATGTACCATCCTTTTTCGGCACTAAAATTATAGGAACAACACAACGACTAAGGGATTCACGTATATAACCTTTGTCGAGCAGTTCTTGTACTTGACGCATAATCTCCTTCGTCTCCTCTGGATTGGTATGGTATGGTGCACGGTTGGGAAATGATGCACTGGGAATTAAGTCAATTTGATGCTCAATCCCTCGAATAGGTGGTAATCCCGGTGGCACATCTTCTGGAAAGATGTCAGCAAACTCCTGCAAAATGTTAGTGACAGCAGGAGGCAAAGAGGAAGGCACGTCCTCGAATGAAAATAATGCCTCTTTGCACACCAAAACATAGCAAACAGATTTGCTGAAATCTAGCTCATCAATATCAGATTTTGTGGCAAGTAAACATGCACTTTTCAATTTAATTTCGGAAGCAACACTAGATGGTTTATTATTATGTTTCATTTGTTGCTCAAATTCTTTTGCCACAATCTGATTTTCACTCTTATTTTTCTCCTGTTTTGCTTTATTAGCTCTATCAATATCATCTTTTAAAATGGATTCAGGACTCATAGGTAGCAAAGTAATATTTTTATCCTTATGAACAAGAGTATACTGATTGTTTCTACCGTGGTGTGTAGATTTTTTATCAAATTGCCATGGTCTACCAAGTAATAAGGAACATGCTTGCATTGGTACCACATCATAATCAACATAATCAACATATGTAGAGATACTAAAATGCACACGAATAGTACGTGTTACCTTAACCTTGCCGCTATTGTTGAACCATTGGATGTAGTAAGGATGTGGATGTGGTCTTGTGGTGAGAGATAGCTTCTCCACCATCTCCATGCTAGCCAAGTTATTGCAGCTCCCTCCATCTATGATGACGCGAACAGAACGTTCCTTCACAACTCCCTTTGTATGGAACAAATTATGCCTCTGATTTTGCTCAGCTTGTGTAACCTGCACACTCAAAACATGTTGAGCAACTAAACATTCATACCTGTTAGCATGTTCAACAGCCATGTATTGTGTCTCATGATCAGAATCCTCTCCACCGTGTTCTTCATGTGTAATAAGAGCCAAATTCTCCTCATCATAGTCACTAGCGGACTCATACCCACCATCCTCAGTAGCAATCATCACGCGCTGAGATTGGAATTCTCTCGCAAAATGTCATCTTCTCTTACAACGATGACAAATAATATCACTTGTGTGCCCTATTGATGCCATGGAAGAAGAAGAGCTCTGCGTAGGCCCGGCAGGTGTGCTCTTGGCAGATATTGGTGGTTGTGCCTGCTTTCTTGTATCACGGCTGGAGGTGGGACCTGATGGAGGTGCTGGTGGAGTGGGAGTAGAGGATGCACGTGGTGTCCATGGTGAAGATCGACCTGCAGAAAAGTTAGTTCGCGCCAATGCATGTCGATCCTGCACTTCACGTTCAGCTTTACAAGCAAGATGGAATAAACGAGTGATATTAGTATACTCCTTATACTCTAGAATTGTCTAAATCTCTCTATTTAATCCAAACATAAAACGTGCAAGCATAGCTTCATTCTCCTCAACAATACCACATCTAATCCTGCCAGTTTGTAATTCCTGATAATATTCTTCTATAGAATTTTTTCCTTGTCTTAAGCGCTGCAATTTTTGAAGTAATTCACGTTGATAATATGGTGGAACCCAACGAGTACGCATAACAGTTTTCAAAGCAGCCCAAGTAGCTGGAATAGGATATAATCTACAATGTTCAGACTACCAAACACATACAAACTAGTGAAAGCACAAACAGCAGGAGGAACACGTCTCTCCTCAGGATATTGTAAACATGTAAATCGTTGTTCAGTTTCTAACTCCCAAGTAAGATATATATCAGGAACATATCCACCCTCAAATGGTGGAATAGTCAATTTTAGTTTAGGAAGATGGCCATGTACCTCAGGTGGTGGTGCAGCCCTATCGTTGCGATGATATGCATGAGGACGACCTGGTGGTGGTGGTGCTGGTGGTTGCATGTAGTTTTGATTTTGATCAACCTCATCCTCGTAATGGTCCTCCACCTCTGCAGTAGCAGCAGGAGCTACAGCAGCATCAATAGCGACACCAGATTTTTGACCAGGCTCAATGGGAACGCGTTGTGCTCGTCCCACTTGATTTGGAAGACGATGTTGTTGTTGTTGTAGAGGTGCGACAGGTGCATTGGGCAGTGGAAGACACACGAGCAATTCATTAAACTTGTTATCGAGCTTTGTTTCGAACGCCTTCTCAATGCCATCTATCTTCTCCATGGCGTCTTCAAATCTGTTTAGCACATGTTCCACCTGTCCACTCATCATTTGTTGAAACTTATCGTGTAACTCTTTGTTCATCATGTTCTCCCAGTCAATCGCGTCGGGTTGTGATCCTGCCATGGTTAGTAGCAATAAAAACACACAAGAATATGATCCTACAAACTACTAGAAAATGGCGGTGGTGGAGTGTCACAAATCCGTCAAGCAAATCTCAAATTCTTACCAGTTCTTACCCACCAGCAGGCGGTGATCGGCAACCGTCGCAGTCAAAACTCTCAAAGCTTGGATAGAGCGATTACCAGGGAGAGTCAAATGCACGACGTAGATGTATGTGGATCTAGGAAGGCTTATAATATGGTAGCAAAAAGGGTCAGCAATAATCAATTCAGAGATGCAAAGTTGAATAAACGCTCAACGACGGTACGGTGCTGGTCCTAGGCTAGACCGTGCTTGAGACGCGAGCCTAGAACACTAACAAAATCACGACGCTCCATGTAAACAAGGGAGGAGCACGCTCTGAATTTTTTTCTTTTTTTTCACTTTTTTGCACTTCTTTTCCTCTTTTTTTTGCTCCGCAACAATTTTTTTTTCGAAAAAAGTCTACAAATGGTCTAAAAACTGCCTATCCAGAATTTTCCAGACTTAGTTTTTTTTTGAGTTTGGAACTATTTTTCTTCTACGGATGGCTCAAAAGTTGGGGAGTCCTACTATGTCACGACTCGGAGTATCACGTGATCTGGAACTCGAAAACAAAGCAACAAATACTGGACTCGGACTAGGACTTGTGGCGGAGATGAATCTGGCGGAAACTCGGACTGGTGGCGGATATATGTAGGATGGTGGAACTCGGACTGGTGGTGAATCGGTGATGGACGAGGACTCAGATTATCGTGATGGCGGTGGATATGCGGAATATGGCAGCGGTGATGACGAGGTGGTATATGGCAGCGGTGATGACGATGGTGGTATATGGCAGCGGTGATGATGTTGATGCGGCGGCGGCGTGACTACTTGTGAACAGAACTCAAAACTCTAAAGGACTAGACACTAAGACCAGCAACCAGACATGACGATGCAACCGCAAATTCAACACAGCAAATACAGAAAAGATTATGCAATGGCTCAGATTGGTTCAGATAGGATGAACTAACCGTAATTGTTTTTGGCTTTTTCGTGGATTATAGGTATGAAGAACATACTCGATCTAAACTATGAAAAACTGTAAAATCGCACCGAGCAACATGGAAATCTGATACCACTTGATAGAGTCAAAGGTGTCCCGTCTTTCGATGAGATGGTGGCTATCGTTTTGGAGGAAGTCAACTTTGACGATCCGACTACGAACGTGCGAGGGCGTCGCGCCTTAGCAATCGCTAAACCAACTCCGAGAGGTTATTGACCACGCTGGAGCACGATCAACCTGACCACGAAGGTCTGTTTCCTGCAGGCAAACGAAGAACAAGCAAGAAACTGAGATTGCAATCTGGATACTGCGAATATAAGATGAAATATTTATTGATCAAGGTGGGGTTCTGTGACGCCTTTGTCTGGTTGTTGAACACAAACGAAGTATGCGAAGTTGCAGCTATGGCGAACTTTAATCTAAACAAAACCCAAAGTCTAAACAATGCCCTAAGGGCTGTATATATGGAGGAGAGAGGGGGAGTTTGTGGCCCTTGGTGGAGGGGGTCCGAAACCAACCCTAACTCTTGTTTCCCCACACATACGGACTCTAAAAACAGCCTATACTTAAGTATTTCGAAAATACATGGGCCTGGCCCAATAATAAGGTGACGCAGCACCTAAAATAGCCTCTGGACGAAATTTATGAAGTGGCATCTTGTATATTTTGTCCAAGGCTTCATGCACTCATTATGGTGGCTTCAAAGTCATGGAATCATCACTTGTAACTCCGTTCTTGTTCCCCTTGCGCATGCCATCATCTCCATGCTTGAACTTGCTCCAAGGTTCAACTTTCTTGTCCAAGCTAGGCCCTTCATTTGTAAGCAAAACAAATGTATCCAATTTAGGCAGCATCATATTCTTATGAACATTAGAATCATTACCAAGAAATGAAAGTACCTGATAATTCAATTGGCGTGCGCGAGCTCTAGTAATTGGTCCAGTATGTATAACAGCAGGGGTTGTGGGTGTAACAATGGTATTGATGTCCTCATCACATGACGAACAAAGAGCTACATGATAAATTTCAGCAAATGATGAGTGGACAGTTGCAAGATGTGCTAAACAGATTTGAAGACGCCATGGAGAAGATAGATGGCATGGAGAAGACGTTCGAAACAAAGCTCGATAACAAGTTTAATGAATTGCTCGCGCGTCTTCCACCACCACCACCGGCTGCACCTAACACACCTCTACAACAACAACAACAACAACAACAACAACAACAACAACAACAACAACATCGCCTTCCAAATCAAGTGGGACGGGCACTGTGCATTCCCCTTGAGCCTGGTCAAAATTTTGGTGCCGCTGTTGATGCTGTTGTAGCTCCTGCTGCTACTGCAGAGGTGGAGGACCATTACGAGGATGAGGTTGATCAAAATCAGAATTACGTGCAACCACCAGCACCACCGCCACCAGGTCGCCCTCATGCATATCATCGCAATGGTAGGGCTGCACAACCACCTCAGGTACGTGATCATGACCATCTCCCTAAACTGAAATTGTACATTCCACCATTTGAGGGTAGATATGTTCCTGATATATATCTTACTTGGGAGTTAGAAACTGAACAACGATTTACAGGTTTACAGTATCCTGAGGAGAGACGTGTTCCTCCTGCTGTTTGTGCTTTCACTAGCTTTACATGTGTTTGGTGGTCTGAACATTGTAGATTATATCCTATTCTAGCTACTTGGGCTGCTTTGAAAACTGCTATGCGTACTCGTTGGGTTCCACCATATTATCAACCTGAATTACTTCAAAAATTGCAGCGTCTAAGACAAGGAAAAAATTCTATAGAACAATATTATCAGGAATTACAAACTGGCATGATTAGATGTGGTATTGTTGAGGAGAATGAAGCTATGCTTGCACGTTTTATGGGTGGATTAAATAGAGAGATTCAGACCATTCTAGAGTATAAGGAGTATACTACTATCACATATTTATTCCATCTTGCTTGTAAAGCTGAACGTGAAGTGCAGGATCGACAGGCATTGGCGCGAACTAACTTTTCTGCAGGTCGATCTTCATCATGGACACCACGTGCATCCTCTATTTCCATTGCACCAGCACCTCAATCAGGTGCCACCTCCAGCCGTGATACAAGAAAGCAAGCACAACCACCACTATCTACCAAGACCACACCTGCTAGGCCTGCACAGAGTTCTTCTTCTTCTTCCATGGCATCAACAGGGCACACAAGTGATATTATTTGTCGTCGTTGTAAGGGAAGAGGACATTTTGCAAGAGAATGCAAATCTCAGCATGTGATGGTTGTTACTGAGGATGGTGGGTATGAGTCCGCTAGTGACTATGATGAGGAGACTTTGGCTCTTATTACACTGAAGAACACGGTGGAGAGGATTCTGATCATGAGACGCAATACATGGCTACTGAAGATGCTGACAGGTATGAATCTTTAGTTGCTCAACGTGTTTTGAGTGTGCAGGTTACACAAGCTGAGCAAAATCAGAGCCATAATTTGTTCCATACAAAGGGAGTTGTGAAGGAACGTTCTGTTCGCGTCATCATAGATGGAGGGAGCTACAATAACTTGGCTAGCATGGAGATGGTGGAGAAGCTATCTCTCACCACAAGACCACATCCACATCCTTACTACATCCAATGGTTCAACAACAGTGGCAAGGTTAAGGTAACTGATAGAGGCAAAGGTGTCCCGATGTTTCGATGAGATGGTGGCTATCATTTTCTGTGGGAGTCGACCTTGACGATCCGACTATGAACGTGCGAGATGTCGCGCCTTAGCAATCGCTAAACCAACTTCCGAGGGGTTATTGACCACGCCAGAGCACAATCAACCTGACCAAGAGGGTCTGTTTCCCGCGAGCAAACAAAGAACAAGCAAGACACTGAGATTGCAATCTGGATATTGTGAATATAAGATGAAAGCTTTATTGATCAAGGTGGGGTTCTGTGACGTCTTTGTGTGGTCGTTGAATAGAAACGAAGTACGCGAAGTTGCAGCTATGGCAAACTTTAATCTAAACAAAACCCCAAAGTCTAAATGACGCCCTAAGGGCTGTATATATGGAGGAAGAGGGGGGGGGGATTTCGTGGCCCTTGGAGGAGAGGTCCGAAACCATCCCTAACTCTTGTTTCCCCACACATCCGGACTCTAAAAACAGCCTATACTTAAGTATTTCGAAAATACATGGGCCTGGCCCAATAATAAGGTGACGCAGTACCTAAAATAGCCTCTGGACAAAATTTATGAAGTGGCATCTTGTATATTTCGTCCAAGGCTTCATGCACTCCTTATGGTGGCTTCAAAGTCCTGAAATCATACCTTGTAACTCCATTCTGGATCCCCTTGTGCATGCCATCATCTCCACGCTTGAACTTGTTCCAAGGTTCATCTTTCTTGTCCAAGCTAGGCCCTACATTTGTAAGCAAAAACAAATGTATCCAATTTAGGCAGCATCATATTCTCATGAACATTAGAATCGTTACCAAGAAACGAAAGTACTTGATAATTCAATTGGCGTGCGCGAGCTCTAGTAATTGGTCCAGTATGTATAGCGGTAGGGGCTGTGGGTGTAACAATGGTATTGATATCCTCATCATCCTGCCCTTCTTGAAATGAAGTCGTCCTCGACGAAAGTTCATCGTCCTCACCGAAAGAAGGCTTCAAATCTGCAATGTTAAAAGTGGGACTAACCCCAAAATCTACAGGCAGCTCAAGTTTATATGCATTATCATTTATTTTCTCTAACACCTTAAAAGGACCATCGGCACATGGCATTAGCTTTGATTTGCGCAAATTAGGAAATCTATCCTTACGCAAATGTAACCAAACAAGATCTCCAGGTGCAAACACAACATGTTTTCTACCCTTATCTCCATCAAGTTAACTCATGCATTTTTAAAATCAATTCAGCATGTTCTTTAGCATCAAAATTAACCTTCTGCGAAGATGGAAGAGGCAACAAATCAATAGGTGCACAAGGGAGGAAACCATACACAATTTCAAAAGGGCACATCTTAGTAGTAGAATGCAATGAATGATTATAAGCAAATTCAATATGAGGCAAGCATTCTTCCCACATTTTCTTGTTATTCTTCAAAACAGCCCTAAGCATAGTAGACAATGTTCTATTGACTACTTCAGTTTGTCCATCAGTTTGGGGGTGACAAGTAGTACTAAAAAGCAGTTTAGTCCCCAACTTAGCCCATAAACATCTCCAAAAGTGGCTAAGAAATTTAGTATCACGATCTGAACAATAGTATTTGGCACACCATGCAAGCGAATAATTTCACGAAAGAACAAATCAGCAACAATAACAACATCATCGCTTTTATGACATGGTATAAAGTGTGCCATTTTCGAGAACCTATCCACGACAACAAATATGCTATCCCTCCCCTTCTTTGTTCGAGGTAAACCTAAAACAAAGTCCATAGATATATCCTCCCAAGGAACACTAGGTATAGGCAAAGGCATATATAAACCATGAGGATTGAGTCGTGACTTAGCTTTTTGACATGTAGTGCAGCGAGCAACAAAACGCTCAACATCCCATCTCATCTTTGGCCAAAAGAAATGTGTAGCAAGTATATCCTCCGTCTTCTTGACGCCAAAGTGTCCCATTAATCCTCCTCCATTCGCCTCCTGCAACAACAAAAGACGAACAGAGCTAGCTGGACTGCATAGCTTGTTAGCACAAAACACAAATATCATTAAGAATGAACTTGTTCCAAGTTCTCCCTTCCTTACAATTCTGCAATACATCTTTAAATTCTGCATCATGCACATATTGATCTTTGATGGTCTCCAAACCAAATATTTTAAAGTCAAGTTGTGAATGCATAGTATAATGACGAGACAATGCATCAACAATAACATTTTCTTTACCCTTCTTGTGTTTAATGATATAAGGGAAAGTCTCAATGAATTCAACCCATTTAGCATGTCTATGGTTCAGTTTTGCTTGACTTTTAATGTGTTTCAAATATTCATGATCAGAATGTATAACAAATTCCTTTGGCCATAAATAATGTTGCCATGTTTCTAAGGTCCGAACAAGAGCATATAATTCTTTATCATAAGTAGAATAGTTCAGACTAGGCCCACTCAAATTTTCAGAAAAGTATGCAACAGGTTTTCCATCTTGTAATAACACACCTCCTAATCCAATTACACTAGCATCACATTCAAGCTCAAAAGTCTTATTGAAATTAGGAAGTTGGAGTAAAGGAGCATGTGTCAACTTATCTTTCAATACCATGAAGGCTTCTTCCTGTGCGGTACCCCAAACAAAAGGCACATCCTTCTTTGTAAGCTCGTTGAGAGGTGCAGCAATGGTGCTGAAATCTCTCACAAAACGCCTATAGAAACCAGCGAGGCCAAGAAAACTCCTCACTTGTGTGACCGTTTTAGGCTGCGGCCAACTCTCAATAGCTTCAATCTTGGCTTTATCAACTTCAATTCCCCGTGGAGTAACAACATAGCCAAGAAAAGATACTCGATCGGTGCAAAATGTGCACTTTCCAAGGTAACCAAACAAACGTGCATCACGTAGAGCAATAAAAACAACACGTAAATGTTCCAAATGTTCCTCCAAAGATTTGCTATAAATCAATATGTCATCAAAGTAAACTACCACAAATCGTCCAATGAAAGTACATAAAACTTCGTTCATTAACCTCATGAAAGTACTAGGTGCATTAGTTAACCCAAAAGGCATGACTAACCACTCGTATAATCCAGACTTAGTTTTAAATGCTATTTTCCATTCATCTCCCAATTTCATGCGAATTTGATGGTATCCACTACGCAAATCAACTTTGGAGAATATTGTAGAGCCACTCAATTCATCAAGCATATCATCTAGCCTAGGAATAGGATGATGATAACGAATAGGAATATTATTAATGCCTCTACAATCAACGCACATACGTGACATACCATCCTTTTTGGCACTAAAATGATAGGAACAACACAAGGACTAAGGGATTCGTGTATATAACCTTTGTCGAGTAGTTCTTGTACTTGACGCATAATCTCCTTCGTCTCTTCTAGATTGGTACGGTATGGTGCACGGTTGGGTAATGATGCACCGGGAATTAAGTCAATTTGATGCTCAATCACCCGAATAGGTGGTAATCCCGGTGGCACGTCTTGTGGAAAGACGTCAGCGAACTCCTGCAAAATGTTAGTGACAGCAGGAGGCAAAGAGGAAGGCATGTCCTCGAATGGACATAATGCCTCTTTGCACACAAAAGCATAGCAAACAGATTTGCTAAAATCTAAATTATCAATATCAGATTTGGTGGGAAGTAAACATGCACTTTTCAATTTAATTTCTGAAGCAACACTAGATGGTTTATTATTAGGCTGCATTTGTTGCTCAAACTCTTTTGCCACAATCTGATTTTCACTTTTATTTTTCTCATGTTTTGCTTTATTAGCTCTATTAATATCATCTTTCAAAATGCAATCAGGAGTCATAGGAAGCAAAGTAATATTTTTATCCTTATGAACAAGAGTATACTGATTATTTCTACCATGGTGTACAGAATTTTTATCAAATTGCCATGGTCTACCAAGTAATAAGGAACAAGCTTGCATAGGTACCACATCACAATCAACACAATCAACATATGTAGAGATACTAAAATGCACACGAACTGTACGTGTTACCTTAACCTTGCCGCTGTTGTTGAACCATTGGATGTAGTAAGGATGTGGATGTGGTCTTGTGGTGAGAGATAGCTTCTCCACCATCTCCATGCTAGCCAAGTTATCGCAGCTCCCTCCATCTATGATGACGCGAACAGAATGTTCCTTCACAACTCCCTTTGTATGGAACAAATTATGCCTCTGATTTTTCTCAGCTTGTGTAACCTGCACACTCAAAACACGTTGAGCAACTAAACATTCATACCTGTCAGCATCTTCAGCAGCCATGTATTGAGTCTCATGATCAGAATCCTCTCCACCATGTTCTTCATGTGTAATAAGAGCCAAAGTCTCCTCATCATAGTCACTAGCAGACTCATACCCACCATCCTCAGTAGCAATCATCACACGCTGAGATTGGCATTCTCTCGCAAAATGTCCTCTTCCCTTACAACGACGACAAATCATATCACTTGTGTGCCCTGTTGATGCCATGGACGAAGAAGAGCTCTGCGTAGGTCCGGCAGGTGTGCTCTTGGCAGATAGTGGTGGTTTTGCCTGCTTTCTTGTATCACGGCTGGAGGTGGCACCTGATGGAGGTGCTGGTGGAGTGGAAGTAGAGGATGCACGTGGTGTCCATGATGAAGATCGACCTGCAGAAAAGTTAGTTCGCGCTAATGCCTGTCGATCCTTCACTTCACGTTTAGCTTTACAAGCAAGATGGAATAAACGAGTGATATTAGTATACTCCTTATACTCTAGAATGGTCTGAATCTCTCTATACAATCCACCCATAAAACGTGCAAGCATAGCTTCATTCTCCTCAACAATACCACATCTAATCATGCCAGTTTGTAATTCCTGATAACATTCTTCTACAGAATTTTTTCCTTGTCTTAAACGCTGCATTTTTTGAAGTAATTCACGTTGATAATATGGTGGAACCCAACGAGTACGCATAGAAGTTTTCAAAGCAGCCCAAGTAGTTGGAATAGGATATAATCTACAATGTTCAGACCACCAAACACATGCAAAGCTAGTGAAAGCACAAACAGCAGCAGGAACACGTCTCTCCTCAGGATATTGTAAACATGTAAATTTTTGTTCAGTTTCTAACTCCCAAGTAAGATATATATCAGGAACATATCTACCCTCAAATGGTGAAATATTCAATTTTAGTTTAGGAAGATGGTCATGTACCTTAGGTAGTGGTGCAGCCCTACCATTGCGATGATATGCATGAGGACGACCTGGTGGTGGTGGTGCTGGTGGTTGCACGTAGTTCTTATTTTGGTCATCCTCATCCTTGTAATGGTCCTCCACCTCTGCAGTAGCAGCAGGAGCGGCTAAAGCATCAACAGCGGCACCAGAATTTTGCCCAGGGTCAATGGGAACATGCTATGCTCGTCCCACTTGATTTGGAAAGCGACGTTGTTGTTGTTGTAGAGGTGCGTTAGGGGCAGCTGGTGGTGGTGGTGGAAGACACGCGAGCAATTCATTAAACTTGTTATCGAGCTTTGTTTCGAACGTCTTCTCCATGCCATCTATCTTCTCCATGGCCTCTTCAAATCTGTTTAGCACATCTTGCACCTGTCCACTCATCATTTGCTGAAATTTATCATGCAACTCCTTATTCATCATGTTCTCCCAGTCAGTCTCGTCGGCTTGTGATCCTGCCATGGTTAGCAGCAATAGAAACACACAAGAATATGATCCTACAGACTACTAACAAGAGGTGGTGGTGGATGTCACAAATCCGTCAAGCAAATCTCAAATTCTTACCAGTTCTTACCCAGCAACAGGCGGTGATCGGCAACCGTCATAGTCAAAACTCTCAAAGCTTGGATAGAGCGATTACCAGGGAGAGTCAAACGCACGACGTATATGTATGTGGAGCTGGGAAGGCTTATAATATGGTAGCAAAAAGGGTCAACTATAATCAATTCAGAGATGCAAAGTTGAATAAACGCTCAACGACGGTACTGTGATGGTCCTAGGCTAGACCGTGCTAGAGACGCGAGCCTAGAACACTAACAAAATCACGGCGCTCCACGTAAACAAAGGACAAGCACACTCTGGAACTTTTTTCCGCTCTTTTTTTGGCGCTCCTCTTTTTCTTGCGCTCCTCTTTTTTTCCGAAACCTACTCAGGCAAGGAAACACGAATCGGAAATTAGACGGACCTTGAAAACAAACCTAATATGAAAGGAACTCGGATTGGTGGTGGATATATGATGGTAGGATATGGCAGTGGTGGTGGTATATGGATACAGATTGGTGGTGGTATATGGATACAGATTGGTGATGGTATATGGAGACGGATTGGTGGTGGTATATGGATAAGGATTGGTGATGGTGTACGGAGATGGATCGATGGTGGATAAGCGGTGGTGGTAGATGGCAGGGGGATGATGATGGTGCGGCGGCGGCGTGACAACCTGTGAACAGAACTCAAAACTCTAAGGGACTAGTGAAGGAAATATGCCCTAGAGGCAATAATAATGTTATTATTTTATTTCCTTATATCATGATAAATGTTTATTATTCATGCTAGAATTGTATTATCCGGAAACATAATACTTGTGTGAATACATAGACAAACTAAACGTCACTAGTATGCCTCTACTTGACTAGCTCGTTAATCAAAGATGGTTATGTTTCCTAACCATAGACATGTGTTGTCATCTGATCAACGGGATCACATTGTTAGAAGAATGATGTGATTGACATGACCCATTCCATTAGCTTAGCACCGATTGTTTAGTATGTTGCTATTGCTTTCTTCATGACTTATACATGTTCCTATGACTATGAGATTATGCAACTCCCGTTTGCCGGAGGAACACTTTGTGTGATACCAAACATCACAACGTAACTGGGTGATTATAAAGGAGATCTACATGTGTCTCCAAAGGTAAATGTTGGGTTGGCGTATTTCGAGATTAGGATTTGTCACTCCGATTGTCGGAGATGTATCTCTGGGCCCTCTCAGTAATGCACATCACATAAGCCTTGCAAGCATTGCAACTAATGAGTTGGTTGCGAGATGATGTATTACGAAACGAGTAAAGAGACTTGCCGGTAACGAGATTGAACTAGGTATTGAGATACCGACGATCAAATCTCGGGCAAGTAACATACCGATGACAAAGGGAACAACGTATGTTGTTATGCAGTCTGACCGATAAAGATCTTTGTAGAATATGTGGGAGCCAATATGAGCATCCAGGTTTCACTATTGGTTATTGACCGGAGACATGTCTCGGTCATGTCTACACTGTTCTCGAACCCGTAGGGTCCGCACGCTTAAGGTTTCGATGACAGTTATATTATGAATTTATGAGTTCTGATGTACCGAAGTTAGTTCGGAGTCCCGTATGTGATCACGGACATAACGAGGAGTCTCGAAATGGTCAAGACATAAAGATTGATATATTGGACGGCTATATTCGGACACTGGAAGTGTTCCGGGTGATTTCGGAGAAAACCGGAGAGCCAGAGGGTCACCGGAACCCTACCGGGGGTAGTAATGGGCCATATCAGCCTTAGTGGAGAGAGAGAAGGGCGCCAGGGTGGGCCGCGCGCCTCCTCCCCCCCTTGGTCCGAATTGGACTAGGAGAGGGGGGGCGGCACCCCCCTTTCCTTCTCCATCCCCACTTCTTTCCCCCTCCTAGTAGGAGTCCTACTCCTACTAGGAGGAGGACTCCTCCTGGCGGGCCTATAGGGGCCGACCGGCCTCCTCCCCTTGCTCCTTTATATACGGGGCAGGGGGCACCCCTAGACACACAAGTTGATCCACGTGATCGTTTTCTTAGCCGTGTGCGGTGCCCCCTTCCACCATAATCCTCGATAATATTGTAGCGGTGCTTAGGTGAAGCCCTACGACGGTAGAACATGAAGATCGTCACCATGCCGTCGTGCTGACGGAACTCTTCCCCGACGCTTTGCTGGATCGGAGTCTGGGGATCGTCATTGAGCTGAACGTGTGCTAAAACTCGGAGGTGTCGTAGTTTCGGTGCTTGATCGGTCGGGCCGTGAAGACTTACGACTACATAAAACGCGTTGTGCTAACGCTTCCGCTGTCGGTCTACAAGGGTACGTAGATCACACTCTCCCCTCGTTGCTATGCATCACCATGATCTTGCGTGTGTGTAGGAATTTTTTTGAAATTACTACGTTCCCCAACAGTGGCATCCGAGCCTAGGTTTTATGTTTTGATGTTATATGCACGAGTAGAACACAAGTGAGTTGTGGGCGATATAAGTCATACTGCTTACCAGCATGTCATACTTTGGTTCGGCGGTATTGTTGGATGAAGCGGCCCAGACCGACATTACACGTACGCTTACGCGAGACCAGTTCTCCCGACGTGCTTTGCACAAAGGTGGCTAGCGGGTGTCAGTTTCTCCAACATTAGTTGAACCGAGTGTGGCTATGCCCGGTCCTTGCGAAGGTTAAAACAACACCAACTTGACAAACTATCGTTGTGGTTTTGTTGCGTAGGTAAGATTGGTTCTTGCTTAAGCCCGTAGCAGCCACGTAAAACTTGCAACAACAAAGTAGAGGACGTCTAACTTGTTTTTGCAGGGCATGTTGTGATGTGATATGGTCAAGACATGATGCTAAATTTTATTGTATGAGATGATCATGTTTTGTAACCAAGTTATCGGCAACTGGCAGGAGCCATATGGTTGTCGCTTTATTGTATGCAATGCAACTGCGCTGTAATGCTTTACTTTATCACTAAATGGTAGCGATAGTCGTGGAAGCATAAGATTGGCGAGACGACAACGATGCTACGATGATGATCAAGGTGTCGCGCCGGTGACGATGGTGATCATGATGGTACTTCGGAGATGGAGATCACAAGTACAAGAAGATGATGGCCATATCATATCACT
Source organism: Triticum aestivum (assembly GCF_018294505.1). Taxonomy (NCBI): domain Eukaryota; kingdom Viridiplantae; phylum Streptophyta; class Magnoliopsida; order Poales; family Poaceae; genus Triticum; species Triticum aestivum. The sequence goes on from NC_057797.1 coordinate 327,045,020, forward strand.
TATATTGATTGCATGTGATGTTTATCTTTTATGCATCTTATCTTGCTTTGATTGATGGTAGCATTATAAGATGATCTCTCACTAATTATCAAGAAGTTTTCTCCCTGAGTATGCACCGTTGCGAAAGTTCTTCGTGCTGAGACACCACGTGATGATCGGGTGTGGTAGGCTCTATGTTCAAATACAATGGGTGCAAAACAGTTGCACACGCGGAATAGTCAGGTTTTGCTTGACGAGCCAAGCATATACAGATATGGCCTCAGAACACGGAGACCGAAAGGTCGAGCGTGAATCATATAGTAGATATGATCAACATAGTGATGTTCACCAATGAAACTACTCCATCTCACGTGATGATCGGACATGGTTTAGTTGATTTGGATCACGTAATCACTTAGAGGATTAGAGGGATGTCTATCTAAGTGGGAGTTCTTTAATAATATGATTAATTGAACCTAAATTTATCATGAACTTAGTACCTGATAGTATCTTGCTTATTTATGTTTGATTGTAGATAGATGGCCCGTGCTATTGTTCTGTTGAATTTTAATGCGTTCCTTGAGAAAGCAAAGTTGAAAGATGATGGTAGCAATTACACGGACTGGGTCCGTAACTTGAGGATTATCCTCATTGCTGCACAGAAGAATTACGTCCTGGAAGCACCGCCGGGTGCCAGGCCTGCTGCTGGAGCACCACCAGATGTTATGAACATCTGGCAGAGCAAAGCTGATGACTACTCGATAGTTCAGTGTGCCATGCTTTACGGCTTAGAATCGGGACTTCAACGACGTTTTGAAAGTCATGGAGCATATGAGATGTTCCAGGAGTTGAAGTTAATATTTCAAGCAAATGCCCGGATTGAGAGATATGAAGTCTCCAATAAGTTCTATAGCTGCAAGATGGAGGAGAACAGTTCTGTCAGTGAGCATATACTCAAAATGTCTGGGTATAATAATCACTTGATTCAATTGGGAGTTAATCTTCCAGATGATTGCGTCATTGACAGAATTCTCCAATCACTGCCACCAAGCTACAAGAGCTTCGTGATGAACTATAATATGCAAGGGATGAATAAGACTATTCCCGAGCTCTTCGCAATGCTGAAAGCTGTGGAGGTAGAAATCAAGAAGGAGCATCAAGTGTTGATGGTCAACAAGACCACTAGTTTCAAGAAAAAGGGCAAAGGAAAGAAGAAGGGGAACTTCAAAAAGAACAGCAAGCAAGTTGCTACTCAAGAGAAGAAACCCAAACCTGGACCTAAGCCTGAAACTGAGTGCTTCTACTGCAAGCAGACTGGTCACTGGAAGCGGAACTGCCCCAAGTATTTGGCGGATAAGAAGGATGGCAAGGTGAACAAAGGTATATGTGATATACATGTTATTTATGTGTACCTTACTAATGCTCGCAGTAGCACCTGGGTATTTGATATTGGTTCTGTTGCTAATATTTGCAACTCGAAACAGGGACTACGGATTAAGCGAAGATTGGCTAAGGACGAGGTGATGATGCGCGTGGGAAATGGTTCCAAAGTCGATGTGATCGCGGTCGGCACGCTACCTCTACATCTACCTTCGGGATTAGTATTAGACCTAAATAATTGTTATTTGGTGCCAACGTTAAGCATGAACATTATATCTGGATCTTGTTTGATGTAAAACGCTTATTCATTTAAATCAGAGAATAATTGTTGTTCTATTTATATGAGTAATATCTTTTATGGTCATGCACCCTTAAAGAGTGGTCTATTCTTATTGAATCTCGATAGTAGTGACACACATATTCATAATGTTGAAGCCAAAAGATGTAGAGTTGATAATGATAGTGCAACTTATTTGTGGCACTGCCGTTTGGGTCATATCAGTGTAAAGCGCATGAAGAAACTCCATACTGATGGGCTTTTGGAACCACTTGATTATGAATCACTTGGTACTTGCGAACCGTGCCTTATGGGTAAGATGACAAAAACACCGTTCTCCGGTACTATGGAGAGAGCAACAGATTTGTTGGAAATCATACATACAAATGTATGTGGTCCAATGAATGTTGAGGCTCGTGGCGGATATCGTTATTTTCTCACCTTCACAGATGACTTAAGCAGATATGGGTATATCTACTTAATGAAACATAAGTCTGAAACATTTGAAAAGTTCAAAGAATTTTAGAGTGAAGTTGAAAATCATCGTAACAAGAAAATAAAATTCCTACGATCTGATCGTGGAGGAGAATATTTGAGTTACGAGTTTGGTGTACATTTGAAACAATGCGGAATAGTTTCACAACTCACGCCACCCGAAACACCACAGCGTAATGGTGTGTCCGAACGTTGTAATCGTACTTTACTAGATATGGTGCGATCTATGATGTCGCTTACTGATTTACCGCTATCGTTTTGGGGTTATGCTCTAGAGACGGCCGCATTCACGTTAAATAGGGCACCATAAAAATCCGTTGAGACGACGCCTTATGAACTATGGTTTGGCAAGAAACCAAAGTTGTCGTTTCTAAAAGTTTGGGGTTGCGATGCTTATGTGAAAAAGCTTCAACCTAATAAGCTCGAACCCAAATCGGAGAAATGTGTCTTCATAGGATATCCAAAGGAAACTATTGGATACACCTTCTATCACAGATCCGAAGGGAAAATCTTTGTTGCTAAATTCGGAAACTTTCTAGAGAAGGAGTTTCTCTCGAAAGAAGTGAGTGGGAGGAAAGTAGAACTTGATGAGGTAACTGTACCTGCTCCCTTATTGGAAAGTAGTACATCACAGAAACCACTTTCTGTGACACCTACACCAATAAGTGAGGAAGCTAATGATGATGATCATGAAGCTTCAAAACAAGATACTACTGAACCTCGTATATCAACTAGAGTAAGATCCGCACCAGAATGGTACGGTAATCCTGTTATGGAAGTCATGCTACTAGATCATGATGAACCTACGAACTATGGAGAAGCGATGATGAGCCCAGATTCCGCAAAATGGCTTGAAGCCATGAAATCTGAGATGGGATCCATGTATGAGAACAAAGTATGGACTTTGGTTGACTTGCCCAATGATCGGCAAGCAATTGAGAATAAATGGATCTTTAAGAAGAAGACTGACGCTGACGGTAATGTTACTGTCTACAAAGCTCGACTTGTCGCAAAAGGTTTTCGACAAGTTCAAGGGATTGACTATGATGAGACCTTCTCACCCGTAGCGATGCTTAAGTCTGTCTGAATCATGTTAGCAATTGCCGCATTTTATGATTATGAAATTTGGCAGATGGATGTCAAAACTGCATTCCTGAATGGATTTCTGCAAATAGAGTTGTATATGATGCAACCAGAAAGTTTTGTCGATCCAAAGGGAGCTAACAAAGTGTGCAAGCTCCAGCGATCCATTTATGGACTGGTGCAAGCCTCTCGGAGTTGGAATAAACGCTTTGATAGTGTGATCAAAGCATTTGGTTTTGTACAGACTTTTGGAGAAGCCTGTATTTACAAGAAAGTGAGTGGGAGCTCTGTAGCATTTCTGATATTATATGTAGATGACAATATTGCTAATCAGAAATGATATAGAATTTCTGGATAGCATAAAGGGATACTTGAATAAGAGTTTTTCAATGAAAGACCTCGGTGAAGCTGCTTACATATTGGGCATTAAGATCTATAGAGATAGATCAAGACGCTTAATTGGACTTTCACAAAGCACATACCTTGACAAAGTTTTGAAGAAGTTCAAAATGGATCAAGAAAAGAAAGGATTCTTGCCTGTGTTACAAGGTGTGAAATTGAGTAAGACTCAATCCCCGACCAATGCAGAAGATAGAGAGAAAATGAAAGATGTTCCCTATGCTTCAGCCATAGGCTCTTTCATGTATGCAATGCTGTGTACCAGACCTGATGTGTGTCTTGCTATAAGTCTAGCAGGGAGGTACCAAAGTAATCCAGGAGTGGATCACTGGACAGCGGTCAAGAACATCCTGAAATACCTGAAAAGGACTAAGGATATGTTTCTCATATATGGAGGTGACAAAGAGCTCATCGTAAATGGTTACGTTGATGCAAGCTTTGACACTGATCCGGACGATTCTAAATCGCAAACCGGATACGTGTTTACATTAAACGGTGGAGCTGTCAGTTGGTGCAGTTCTAAACAAAGCATTGTGGCGGGATCTACATGTGAAGCAGAGTACATAGCTGCTTCGGAAGCAGCAATCGAAGGAGTCTGGATGAAGGAGTTCATATCCGATCTAGGTGTCATACCTAGTGCATCGGGTCCACTAAAAATCTTTTGTGACAATACTGGTGCAATTGCCTTGGCAAAGGAATCCAGATTTCACAAGAGAACCAAGCACATCAAGAGACGCTTCAATTCCATCCAGGATCTAGTCCAGGTGGGAGACATAGAGATTTGCAAGATACATACGAATCTGAATGTAGCAGACCCGTTGACTAAGCCTCTTCCATGAGCAAAACATGATCAACACCAAAGCTCCATGTGTGTTAGAATCATTACAGTGTAATCTAGATTATTGACTCTAGTGCAAGTGGGAGACTGAAGGAAATATGCCCTAGAGGCAATAATAATGTTATTATTTTATTTCCTTATATCATGATAAATGTTTATTATTCATGCTAGAATTGTATTATCCGGAAACATAATACTTGTGTGAATACATAGACAAACTAAACGTCACTAGTATGCCCCTACTTGACTAGCTCGTTAATCAAAGATGGTTATGTTTCCTAACCATAGACATGTGTTGTCATCTGATCAATGGGATCACATTATTAGAAGAATGATGTGATTGACATGACCCATTCCATTAGCTTAGCACCCGATCGTTTAGTATGTTGCTATTGCTTTCTTCATGACTTATACATGTTCCTATGACTATGAGATTATGCAACTCCCATTTGCCGGAGGAACACTTTGTGTGCTACCAAACGTCACAACGTAACTGGGTGATTATAAAGGAGCTCTACAGGTGTCTCCAAAGGTAAATGTTGGGTTGGCATATTTCGAGATTAGGATTTGTCACTCTGATTGTCGGAGAGGTATCTCTGGGCCCTCTCGGTAATGCACATCACATAAGCCTTGCAAGCATTGCAACTAATGAGTTGGTTGCGAGATGATGTATTACGAAATGAGTAAAGAGACTTGCCGGTATTGAGATTGAACTAGGTATTGAGATACCGATGATCGAATCTCGGGCAAGTAACATACCGATGACAAAGGGAACAACGTATGTTGTTATGCGGTCTGACCGATAAAGATCTTCGAAGAATATGTGGGAGCCAATATGAGCATCCAGGTTCCAATATTGGTTATTGACCGGAGACATGTCTCGGTCATGCCTACATTGTTCTCGAATCCGTAGGGTCCGCACGCTTAAGGTTTCGATGACAGTTATATTATGAGTTTATGAGTTTTGATGTACCGAAGTTAGTTCGGAGTCCCGGATGTGATCACGGACATAACGAGGAGTCTCTAAATGGTCCAGGCATAAAGATTGATATATTGGACGGCTATATTTGGACACCGAAAGTGTTCCGGGTGATTTCGAAGAAAACCGGAGAGCCGGAGGGTTACCGGAACCCTACCGGGAGTAGTAATGGGCCATATGGGCCTTAGTGGAGAGAGAGAAGGGTGCCAGGGTGGGTCGCGCGCCTCCTCCCCCCTTGGTCCGAATTGGACTAGGAGAGGGGGGCGGCGCCCCCCTTTCCTTCTCCCTCCCCACTTCTTTCCCCCTCCTAGTAGGAGTCCTACTCCTACTAGGAGGAGGACTCCTGCTGGCGCGCCTATAGGGGCCGGACGGCCTCCTCCCCTTGCTCCTTTATATACGGGGGCAGGGGGCAACCCTAGACACACAAGTTGGTCCACGTGATCGTTTTCTTAGCCGTGTGCGGTGCCCCTTCCACCATAATCCTCGATAATATTGTAGCAGTGCTTAGGCGAAGCCCTGCGATGGTAGAACATCAAGATCGTCACAACACCATCGTGCTGACGGAACTCTTCCCCGACGCTTTGCTGGATCGGAGTCCAGGGATCGTCATCGAACTGAACGTGTGCTAAAACTCGGAGGTGCCGTAGTTTCGGTGCTTGATCGGTCGGGCCATGAAGACGTACAACTACATCAACCGCGTTGTGCTAACGCTTCCGTTGTCGGTCTACAAGGGTACGTAGATCACACTCTCCCCTCGTTGCTATGCATCACCATGATCTTGCGTGTGCGTAGGAAATTTTTTGAATTACTACGTTCCCCAACAACTAGACGCTAGGACCAGCAACTCGACACGACGATGCAACCGCAAATTCAACAAAGCAAAACTCTAAAAAGACTATGCAAAGGCTCAGATTGGTTGAGATATGATGACCTAACCCTAATTTGTTTTGGCTTTGTTTTCGTGGACTGTAGGTATGAAAAACTGTAAAATCTCACCGAGCAACCTGGAAATCTGATACCACTTGATAGAGGCAAAGGTGTCTCGATGTTTCGATGAGATGGTGGCTATCGTTTTCTGTGGGAGTCGACCTTGACGATCGGACTATGAACGTGTGAGACGTCGCGCCTTAGCAATCGCTAAACCAACTTCCGAGGGGTTATTGACCACGCCGGAGCACGATCAACCTGACCACGAGGGTCAGTTTCCTGCGAGCAAACGAAGAACAAGCAAGAAACTGAGATTGCAATCTGGATATTGTGAATATAAGATGAAAGCTTTATTGATCAAGGTGGGGTTCTGTGACGTCTTTGTCTGGTCGTTGAACACAAACGAAGTACGCGAAGTTGCAGCTATGGCGAACTTTAATCTAAACAAAACCCCAAAGTCTAAACGACGCCCTAAGGGCTGTATATATGGAGGAAGAGGGGGCGGGATTTCGTGGACCTTGGAGGAGGGGTCCGAAACCAACCCTAACTCTTGTTTCCCCACACATACAGACTCTAAAAACAGCCTATACTTAAGTATTTCAAAAATACATGGGCCTGGCCCAATAATAAGGTGACGCAGCACCTAAAATAGCCTCTGGACGAAATTAATGAAGTGGCATCTTGTATATTTCATCCAAGGCTTCATGCACTCCTTATGGTGGCTTCAAAGTCCTGAAATCATCACTTGTAACTCCGTTCTGTATCCCCTTGTGCATGCCATCATCTCCATGCTTGAACTTGTTCCAAGGTTCATCTTTCTTGTCCAAGCTAGGCCCTTCATTTGTAAGCAAAACAAATGTATCCAATTTAGGCAGCATCATATTCTCATGAACATTAGAATCGTTACCAAGAAACGAAAGTACCTGATAATTCAATTGGCGTGCGCGAGCTCTAGTAATTGGTCCAGTATGTATAGCAGCAAGGGCTGTGGGTGTAATAATGGTATTGATATCCTCATCAGTAACACGTACTGTTCGTGTGCATTTTAGTATATCTACATATGATGATTATGTTGATTGTGATGTGGTACCTATGCAAGCATGTTATTTATTACTTGGTAAACCATGGCAATTTGATAAAAAATCTGTACACCATGGTAGAAACAATGAGTATACTCTTGTTCATAAGGATAAAAATATTACTTTGCTTCCTATGACTCCTAATTCCATTTTGAAAGATGCTATTAATAGAGCTAATAAAGAAAAACAGGAGAAAAAATAAGAGTGAAAATCAGATTGTGGCAAAAGAATTTGAGCAACAAATGAAGCCTAATAATAAACCATCTAGTGTCGTTTCTGAAATTAAATTGAAAAGTGCATGTTTACTTGCCACCAAATATGATATTGATGATCTAGATTTTAGCAAATCTGTTTGCTATGCTTTTGTGTGCAAAGAGGCATTATTTTCATTCGAGGACGTGTCTTCCTCTTTTCCTCCTGTTGTCATTAACATTTTGCAGGAGTCCGCTGACGTCTTTCCACAAGACGTGCCACCGGGATTACCACCTATTAGAGGGATTGATCATCAAATTGACTTAATTCCTGGTGCATCATTACCCAACCGTGCACCATACCGTACCAATCCAGAGGAGATGAAGGAGATTATGCGTCAAGTACAAGAACTGGTCGACAAAGGTTATATACGTGAACCCCTTAGTACTTTTGTTTTTCCTATCATTTTAGTGCCGAAAAAGGATGGTACATCACGTATGTGCATTGATTGTAGAGGCATTAATAATATTACTATTCATTATCATCATCCTATTCCTAGGCTAGATGATATCCTTGATGAACTGAGTGGCTCTAGAATATTCTCCAAAGTTTATTTGCGTAGTGGGTACCATCAAATTCGTATGAAATTGGGAGATGAATGGAAAACAACATTTAAAACTAAGTTTGGGTTATATCAGTGGTTAGTCATGCCTTTTGGGTTAACTAATGCACCTAGTACTTTCATGAGATTAATGAACGAAGTTTTACGTGCTTTCGTTGGACGATTTGTGGTAGTTTACTTTGATGACATATTGATTTATAGCAAATCTTTGGAGGAACATTTGGAACATTTACGTGTTGTTTTTATTGCTCTACGTGATGCATGTTTGTTTGGTAACCTTGGAAAGTGCACCTTTTGCACCGACCGAGTATCTTTTCTTGGATATGTTGTTACTCCACAGGGAATTGAAGTTATTGAGAGTTGGCCGCAGCCCAAAACGGTCACACAAGTGAGGAGTTTCCTTGGCCTCGCCGGATTCCATAGGCGTTTTGTGAGAGATTTCAGCACCATTGCTGCACCTCTCAACGAGCTTACAAAAAAGGATGTGCCTTTTGTTTAGGGTACCGCACAGGAAGAAGCCTTCATGGTATTGAAAGATAAGTTGACACATGCTCCTTTACTCCAACTTCCTGATTTTAATAAGACTTTTGAGCTTGAATGTGATGCTAGTGGAATTGGATTAGGAGGTGTGTTATTACAAGATGGCAAACTTGTTGCATACTTTTCTGAAAAATTGAGTGGGCCTAGTCTGAACTATTCTACTTATGATAAAGAATTATATGCTCTTGTTCGGACCTTAGAAACATGGCAACATTATTTATGGCCCAAGGAATTTGTTATACATTCTGATCATGAATCTTTGAAACACATTAAAAGTCAAGCAAAACTGAACCGTAGACATGCTAAATGGGTTGAATTCATTGAGACTTACCCTTATGTCATTAAACACAAGAAGGGTAAAGAAAATGTTATTGCCGATGCATTGTCTCGTCATTATACTATGCTTTCACAACTTGACTTTAAAATATTCGGTTTGGAGACCATCAAAGATCAATATGTGCATGATGCTGAATTTAAAGATGTATTGCAGAATTGTAAGGAAGGGAGAACTTGGAACAAGTTCGTTCTTAACGATGGATTTGTGTTTCGTGCTAACAATCTATGCATTCCAGCTAGCTCCGTTTGTCTTTTGTTGTTGCAGGAGGCGCATGGAGGAGGATCAATGGGACACTTTGGCATCAAGAAGACGGAGGATATACTTGCTACACATTTATTTTGGCCAAAGTGAGACGGGATGTTGAGCGTTTTGTTGCTCGCTGCACCACATGTCAAAAAGCTAAGTCACGACTCAATCCTCATGGTTTATATATGCCTTTTCCTGTACCTAGTGTTCCTTGGGAGGATATATCTATGGACTTTGTTTTAGGTTTACCTCGAACAAAGAAGGGGAGGGATAGCATATTTGTTGTCGTGGATAAGTTCTCGAAAATGGCACACTTTATACCATGTCATAAAAGCGATGATGTTGTTAATGTTGCTGATTTGTTCTTTCGTGAAATTATTCGCTTGCATGGTGTGCCAAATACTATTGTTTCAGATCGTGATACTAAATTTCTTAGCCACTTTTGGAGATGTTTATGGGTTAAGTTGGGGACTAAACTACTTTTTAGTACTACATGTCATCCCCAAACTGATTGACAAACTGAAGTAGTCAATAGAACAGTGTCTACTATGCTTAGGGCTGTTTTGAAGAATAACAAGAAAATGTGGATAGAATGCTTGCCTGATATTGAATTTTCTTATAATCGTTCATTGCATTCTACTACTAAGATGTGTCCTTTTGAAATTGTGTATGGTTTCCTACCTCGTGCACCTATTTGATTTGTTGCCTCTTCCAATTTCGGAGAAGGTTAATTTTGATGCTAAAGAATGTGCTGAATTGATTTTAAAAATGCATGAGTTAACTAAGGAAAACATTGAGCGTATGAATGCTAAATATAAACTTGCTGGAGATAAGGGTAGAAAACATGTTGTGTTTGCACCTGGAGATCTTGGTTGGTTACATTTGCGTAAGGATAGATTTCCTAATTTGTGCAAATCAAAGATAATGCCATGTGCAGATGGTCCTTTTAAGGTGTTAGAGAAAATAAATGATAATGCATATAAACTTGAGCTGCCTGCAGATTTTGGGGTTAGTGCCACTTTTAACATTGCAGATTGGAAGCCTTATTTGGGTGAGGACGATGAACTTTCGTCGAGGACGACTTCATTTCAAGAAGGGGAGGATGAGGAGGACATCAATACCATTGTTACACCCACAGCCCCTGCTGCTATACATACTGGACCAATTACTAGAGCTCGCGCACACCAATTGAATTATCAGGTACTTCCGTTTCTTGGTAACGATTCTAATGTTCATGAGAATATGATGCTGCCTAAATTGGATACATTTGTTTTGCTTACAAGTGAAGGGCCTAGCTTGGACAAGAAAGATGACCCTTGGAGCAAGTTCAAGCATGGAGATTATGGCATGCGCAAGGGGATCAAGAACGCAGTTACAGGTGATGATTTCAGGACTTTGAAGCCACCATAAGGAGTACATGAAGCCTTGGATGAAATATACAAGATGTCATTTCATAAATTTTGTCCAAAGGTTGTTTTAGGTGCCGCGTCACCTTATTATTGGGCCAGGCCCATGTATTTTTGAAATACTTAAGTATAGGCTGTTTTTAGAGTCCGTATGTGTGGGGAAACAAGAGTTAGGGTTGGTTTCGGACCCCTCCTCCAAGGGCCACGAAATCCCCCCTCTTCCTCCATATATACAACCCTTAGGGCGTTGTTTAGACTTTGGGTTTTGTTTAGATTAAAAGTTCGCCATAGCTGCAACTTCACGTACTTCGTCCGTGTCCAGCGACCAGACCAAGACGTCACAGAACCCCACCTCGATCAATAAAGCTTTCATCTTATATTCACAATATCCATATTGCAATATTAGTTTCTTGCTTGTTCTTCGTTTGCTCATAGGAAACAGGCCCTCGTGGTTAGGTTGATCATGCTCCGGCGTGGTCAATAACCCCTCAGAGTTGGTTTAGGGATTGCTAAGGCGTGACGTCCTTGCACGTTCGTAGTCGGATCGTCGAAGTCGGCTTCCTCTAAAACAATAGCCACCATCTCATCGAAAGACGGGACACCTTTGCCTCTATCATGCCTCCAAGCCAAGTGATCGCCGGCAAGCAAGCCACCCATCCTGGAGAGAACAGTGAGAGAGCGAACCACGAAAAAGAGAGCGAGCGCGACAAGCCCAAATCGAGTGCCTCCACGATGAGCGAAAAGAACTTAGTCCTATTTGCCACCAAGAGTGAGATAAGAGGAGTGTCTTAAAACCCATCTAGTGTCCTACACTATTGTTGACACCTGATTTTGGCACAATGCAGAATGCAATGGAGATGGCCTCAAATGACAAAATATTCTAAATGAGAAATTTCACATTGCCGAGGGGAACAACTTTGATGTTTGGACCATAATCATTCGGCATCGTATCAAAGACCAAAACTACACTCAGATTGTCATGTTTAGGTGTTTTGAGTGCTTTTTGTTCAAGTACGCCTCCAGGACAATCTCGGATGAAGGAATGCTCTACATGAATTGTCTTCGTCTCGTCGAATCGGTTGATTTTGATATAAAAATCATCTCAATCCGAGTTCGTATGCAAAAGTTAGAGCTATCTGGATGCAGCCCTGTCAAGAGGCGAAATATGACGCGGAAGACCAGACATGTCTTGGCAAGTGTCTGATGTAATGCGTGAGTGTTTTGGCCCAGAACATGGCCTTGAATCGGAAAACGTTCAACACGAAAGTTTTTCGTCTCGTCAAAACGGTCAACTTTGCTTTTGGACACATTTTCATCTGAGGTCGTTTACTGCCTCAAAAACCTTGCCGGGGAAAGCTTGCCGCCGTGAACAGTAACCTTGTCGGGGAAAGCTTGCCGCCGTGAACAGTAACCTTGCCGGGGAAAGCTTGCCGCCGTGAACAGTAACCTTGCCGGGGGAGAGCTTGCCGCCGTGAACAGTAACCTGCCGGGGAAAGCTTGCCGCCGTGAACAGTAACCTTGCCGGGGGAGAGCTTGCCGCCGTGAACAGTAACCTGCCGGGGAAAGCTTGCCACCATGAACAGTAACCTTGCCGGGAAAGCTTGCTGCCGTGAACAGTAGAAACTGTCGAGGCCAATCCGACCAGATGCTGAAGATGGGCTCAAATACTTATCTAGGTGGCTTCGGATGAAGAAGTGTTCAACATAGGAATTGTTCGTAACGTCGAAACGGTCAACTTTGCTTTTGGAGTCATCATCATCTGACGTAGTATACGACCTGCAGAGACGCTGCAAGAGTCGGACGGTCCAGTCAGCTACATGAACGAGTCCAACTCGAAATTAGAGATGACCCCGTGGAGTATTCAAGATGGCCTTATTTGGAAAAGTGATCAACATACGGATTGTTGGCCTCATCGAAGCACACATAATTGATATTTGAACCGTCTCCATCGGAAGTCATATGCAAATTCCACAGCCCACGCAAGGAGCAAGACAGAAGATTGGACCAGATTCGGGCTGAATCCGAGTGGGACCAGAACTAGGATTCTAGGACGTGAATTGATGTAATTTTCTTGTAAGGAAAGCCTAGATAAATCATTTGCTTGTACGGGAAGTCCAGCCGCCTCTTATATATGTTGGGGGTGACGGCCGATTGAACAACACACAATTGAAAAAATCAATACACTACTTTTTCATCTACGTTTTATCTCTCCACCATTTTTCTATCTCGTTCTTCGCTGTTCTTCGTGTTTGAGAGCTGCGAATCCCGAGGCTCTAGGGGCGAGCGAATCGACCTAGGGCAGCCCATAGCCGCCGCACTCCCTGACGGGGTCCCTCCCGGGGGTGTGGGGTTTTCGGGTCTGCAAAAGCGCCCGTCGACTGTCTTGCGTATCACGCTGTCGGTCTGGTCTCTTTCGACGTGAGCTGCGGTGCATCACCCCCGGTGTCGAGGGTAGACGTGACGTGTTCGTGTGTCAACACACTTTTTGGCGACTCCGCTGGGGAAGAAGATCAATCATCATCATCCACCATGTCCGATCTTCCCAAGCCATCTGAGGTAGACGCCGATAACATCATTAAGCCCGGTCTTGATGAGATATCGACTGATCATCGCCAAGTCTATGAGGAGTACAAGAAGGCACGTGAGGAGAAGGACCTGCAGGAGTTCCTTGCAAAATTCAAGAAAGCTCGCCAAGGCAACATCACTCCGATTGAAGAAATCAAGTCCCCTCCTCTTCAAGCCGAGCAGGTCAAACCCTCTGTGAGTACTACTTTTTCTCCTGAGCAGTGGGCTAAGATTGAAAGTCGTATTGCTGATGGTAACAATCTAGTCTATCAAACTTTCATAAAAAATACTAATGCTCAGAAGAATACATCTCAATCATCTAGTGGTAATGATGGTGTAGCTGCTAGTGTGCAAAACCCTAATCTGGCTTTACCTATTGCATCGGCGCTTCCTGTGCCGATGGCTTATTGTCCTACCCATACAAATCAGATTGTGACTGCACCCATCAACCCTATTATGAGCATGCCAGGTTCGGTGGCAGCGCTGAACCAAACCCTACCTACATCTACAACCACTCGACCACTACCAAATTTTGGGTCGACATACATGCCACAATTCTTACCTACAGCTAGTAACCCTACTCCTCCTATGCCACTGCCACAAGCGTCATCGTCCACTATGGATGATTGTCTAGCTAATCTTAGAGAGGAGATGGCTAAGATGCTTCGAGAGAATTTTGGAGTTAAGTTACCTCGGAATCGGATTTACCAAAAGCCGTACCCCGAGTACTTTGATGCCATCCAGTGCCCTCCAGGATATAAAATTCCAGATTTTGTTAAATTTAGTGGAGAAGGCACAAAAACCACATGGGAGCATGTTAGTCAATATTTAGCACAATTGGGTGAGGCAGGCTCATTGAACGAATTGAAAGTGCGTTTATTTCCTTTATCATTAACTGGTACCGCGTTTTCATGGTTTTCTTCTTTACCCCATGGTTCCATTCGGGTTTGGTCGCAGCTAGAGCAGAAGTTTCATGATCACTTTTATAGCGGCGACAATGAACTCAAGTTGTCACATCTAACATCGGTTAAGCAGAAGCATGATGAATCGGTCTCCGATTACGTCAAGAGATTTAGAGAAACAAAAAACCGGTGTTTTAGTTTGGTGATAACTGAGAGAGACTTGGCAGACCTAGTGCTGAGTGGTTTGAGAACTCCCATCAGAGAAAAGCTAGAAGGCTATGAGTTCTTAAATATCAACCAAGTCTTACAAAGGGCTTTGGCTCAGGAAAGCCGAAGCAAAGACCTCAAAGAAGTGCATAGATACAAAGCCGATCGTCCAAAGATGAATATGATCGAATATGATAGTGATCACTCGGACGATGAGGGTGACGTTTTTTCTACTGAATTTGTTTGGCCATCTAAGGCCAAACCATTTACTTGCAATGATCGGAAACCGATTCATAAGAATCGTGATGAAGAGATGAAATTTACTTTTAACATTGCCAAGTGTGATAAAATATTTGATGCTTTGCTGCAAGCTAAAATTATTAGAATAACTCATACTTTGCCGCCATTTGAAGAGCTAAAACGGCGCGCTTATTGCAAGTATCATAATTCTTTTTCTCATGCTACTAACGATTGCAATGTTCTTCAACGACAGATACAATCGGCCATTAATGACGGACGATTGAACTTTTCTGAAATGCAAGTTGATAAACAGCCTTTTCCAATGAATACCATGGATTTGGAGGGGAAGAAGCTACTCATTCGGCCGGAGGTAGCCGAATCTTCTAATAAAGCTAATGTCATTGTCGGTGAGCCCAGGAAAGACAAGGAGGACAACAAGGTCTTGGGGAGACAGGTTGTGCTTGATAAGCAACCCGATGGCAAGGAAGTGATCAAAATCACCATCAAGAATCCTACACTCGGGGGGCAGCCGCAAGTGCAAGAAAATACTCATGTTAAATTTGTCAAGCCCAAGAGTCCAGAAGTTGGCAAGTGGAAGAAGAATGAAGCTAAAGTGCAGCGCAAGCGGATCAAGCCAACTTTTGATATGTTGCTGTCCAAGTATGCTAACCAGTCGGCCGGTTCTAGTTTCAATCGACCGACTCATCTGAAACGACCAAGGTCACCATCAGCTGATATGTTCAGTCGGTATACAAAACCGAGTGGACCAAAGGCACAGTTTTCAGAAGAGCAGAGGCAATCTATGTGGGATCGACTTGATTACTCATATAATGGCCGACTCAACATCGGTGACTATCAGTCGGCTGGTCAAAATATGCGACCGAGTGGAAATTATCCGAGTGTAAGGATGCACCCAGGTGGAAGCTATCCAAGTGAAAAAATGTGGCCAAGTAGATTCCATCCGACTGGATTCCATCCGAGTGAATTCCATCCGAGTGACATCCATCCGAGTGGATTCCATCAGAGTAAAAAGCTGCGCCCGAGTGGAAATTTCATGCATCTGGAAAGTCGAAAAGAATGGCGTGTTAAGTCACCAAGTGTTGCAGCAGTTGAGTCGGAAAAAAGCAAGGAGAAAACGGATGCCGACTCACTTATCTTGGGCACCAAAACATTTGCCATACAGCAGCCAATTGTGCATAGCAAACCGGCTAAGCCGATACTTTCTATGCGCCAAAGCACTCGGCTAATGACCATGAAGCAAGCGCCAGCCGAGTAAAAACGAGAGATCCTAAATACACTCAGCCAAAGTGGTGTCCTCCAGGGCTAACAAAGACACAGAAGAGGAAACTACAGAGGTTAAGGAGCCAAGAGATGGCAGAACAAGAGGCTGAGAAGCAAAGGGATAAGTTGTTCAATGACACTCGGCCTATGGTACCTACAAAACAAGTGTGGAGGCCCAAACAAATACGAGATACAGTGGCCTCTACGCCTATCACAGCAGCACCTACACTACCAAAAAAGGACGACGCAATCATTGCATCGTCTGCGTTACCTATTGCTTCCTCTTCACTCGGACAAATTTCTGAATCGGTGGATGCACTTGAGGAGGAGGCTGATATGTTGGACTATGAGTATACACCGGTTCATGAAGGTATGGATATCAATATGGTGTATTACTTGCCTGCTGAGTTTCGTGCTGTAGATGAGGAAGGGGAGGTGGCTCAGCTGGATTTTGGCCCTAAAAACGCGATATTCGAGAAGCCGAAAGAACCAGTAACGCATCTGAAACCATTATATCTCAGAGGTCATATCAATGGGTCGCTGCTCACTCGGATGCTTGTTGATGGTGGTGCTATGGTAAACCTTATGCCCTATTTGGTCTTCAAGAAATTGGGTTTGCCTGATGAAGAATTGATCAAGACCAATATGGTTCTTAACGGGTTTGAAGGCAAAGAGAAAACTGAAGCCAAAGGTGTGATGTATGTGGAGCTTACAGTCGGAAGCAAAACTTTGGCTACTGCATTCTTTGTCGCTGAGGTGCAAGGTAACTACAACGTCATACTAGGCCGTGATTGGGTTCATGCAAACCAGTGCATGCCATCCACTATGCACCAGTTTTTGATTCAGTGGGTTGATGATGAAGTGGAAGTCATTCATGCGGATAACTCGGCTTGTGTTGCTTTGGCCGATGCATCGGTGGATTGGCAACATCCCAATGCTACTTGCTTGACGGGACGTGACTTATCAGAGTTTGATTTTCTCAGCGCAACCAAGAATGGTTTTGTGCCCGTCTCTTTAAATCCGACTGAATGCAATCGGCTCCAAGGTATGATATGTTTAAACGGATTCTAGCTCTGAGTGGTTACAAAAACGTCTTGTGAAATATCGGTCCAGCGAGAACGATATGTATGAGTCTATAGAGGAGTTGGATGACATGGATAAACTTGGACAAGGTTTTACATCGGCCGATCCATTAGAAGAGGTAGATATTGGAGATGGTTCAGTCACTCGACCGACATTTATAAACAAAAACTTGAAAGCCGATTGTAAAGCTAAGTTAATCGAGCTATTGGAAGAATATGTTTGTTGCTTTGCATGGGAATATCATGAGATGCCAGGGTTAAGCCGAGAGCTAGTGGAGCATCGGTTGCCTATAAAGGCAGGTTTTAGACCTTATAAACAGTCGGCCAGAAAATTTAATCCGAAAACATATGACCGGATCAAGGAAGAGATCGGTCGACTGCTTGAAGCTAATTTCATTCGACCTTGCAGGTACGCCGAGTGGATTTCTAACATTGTCCCAGTGGAGAAGAAAGGATCCGGCAAGTTGAGGGTGTGCATTGATTTCAGATATTTGAATAGGGCTACACCCAAAGATGAGTATCCTATGCCAATAGCCGATATGCTTATTAATGATGCTTCTGGGCATAAGGTTATTAGCTTTCTAGATGGTAATGCCGGATACAATCAAATTTTTATGGACGAAGAGGACATGTACAAGACTGCTTTTCGATGCCCTGGTTTCGTTGGTTTATTCGAGTGGACAGTGATGACATGCGGATTAAAAAATGCTGGAGCCACATATCAAAGGGCTATGAATTTGATTTTCCATGATTTACTCGGTATCATACTTGAAGTTTATATTGATGATATTGTTGTCAAATCGGATGCTTTTGAATCTCACTTGGCCAATTTGCGTTTAGCTTTTGAAAGAATGAAAAAGTATGGACTGAAGATGAATCCTTTGAAGTGTGCTTTTGGCGTGTCAGCTGGCAAGTTTTTGGGTTTCATTATTCATGAAGATGGCATAGAGATTGATCCCAAAAAGATAGAGACTATACAGAAAGTGGAGGCTCCAACATGCAAGAGAGATACGCAAAAGTTCCTTGGCAAGGTCAATTATTTGAGAAGGTTCATAGCTAATCTGTCAGGGAAAGTTGATGCATTTACTCCTGTCCTTCGGTTAAAGGATGATGCTGATTTCACTTGGGGGGCAAAACAGCAAGAAGCATTTGATATGATCAAGAATTATTTGTGCACTCCTCCGGTGATGAGAGCACCCAAGCATAGGGAACCCTTCAGACTTTACATTGCAGCAGAGGAAGAAGTTATTGGTGCTATTCTAACTCAAGAGACCGAAGGAAAAGAGCACGCCATCACTTATTTGAGCCGCCGCTTATTGGACGCAGAGACAAGGTATACATTTGTTGAGAAATTATGTCTATGCTCATATTATGCTTGCACAAAACTGAGACATTATTTAGTGCCGAGTGCTTGTGTAGTAGCTTGTCAAACCGATGTCATTAAATACATGTTGCATAGGCCAATTCTTAGTGGTAGAATTGGCAAGTGGGCTTATGCTTTGATTGAATATGATTTGGCTTATGAATCTCTAAAGTCCATGAAAGGCCAAATTGTTGCTAATTTCATTGCTGAACATCGGATTAATGACAAGCATGATATTGATATGAACCTTATTTCATTAGTACCATGGAGATTATACTTTGATGGGTCAGTTTGTAGCAATGGCCAAGGTGTTGGTATTGTTTATATATCTCCTCATGGTGCTGTTTTTGAAGCCTCATGCCGCTTAGAATATTTTTGCACAAACAATCAAGCCGAATATGAAGCATTGTTATTCGGCCTAGAGATGTTACTTGCTATAGGTGTTACACATATTGAGGCTTATGGTGATTCGTTACTAGTGGTACAACAAATATCCAAAGTCTTTCAGTGTTTGGACGAATCACTTAATGTTTATCTTGATAAATGTCTAGATATAATCTCTACTTTGGATTGTTTTAGCATTGCACATATATCTAGACATGACAACTGGAAAGCAAATGAGTTGGCACAACAAGCATCTGGATACCATGTTGATCATGGCATGTTTCATATTTCTCAAAATCCGATGGCTTGTCTTACCAGTATAGAAGAGGCCGAACCAGAACCCACTGATTCGGTCATTAACAAAAAATCTAATGCAGGTGACAATTCCGACTGGAGGAAGCCCATTGTTGCTTACTTGCGTAATCCGAGTGAAAGGGTGGACAGGGCTGTTCAGCGTATGGCTTTTAAATATACTATGAGGGATGATGATCTTTATCGCCGAACAGTTGATGATGTTCTTTTAAAGTGCTTGGATGAGGACCAAGCAAGAGTTGCTATGGGAGAGGTACATGAAGGCATTTGTGGTACTCACCAGTCGGCTCCCAAGATGAAATGGTTATTATGACATGCTAGGTTTTATTGGCTGACCATGATTAATGATTGCTTCAGACATTATAAAGGGTGCGAAGCTTGTCAAAAATTTGGTGATATTCAATTAGCTCCCGCTGCTATGTTGCATCCTATTATCAAGCCGTGGCCTTTCAGAGGATGGGGTTTAGACTTTATTGGGCAAATCCATCCGTATTCTTCGAAGGGGCATCGGTTCGTATTGGTGGCAACTGATTATTTCACTAAGTGGTCTGAAGCAGTACCTCTCAAGAACATGACGCATACGTTGGTAATTAAATTCATAACCGAACACATTATTCATAGATTCGGTATTCCTCAAACGTTAACTACAGATCAAGGTTCATCTTTTATGTCACACCAAGTCAGAAAGTTTGCTGAATCTTACATAAAGTTGCTCAATTCCTCCCCATATTATGCCCAAGCTAATGGACAAGCTGAGTCTAGCAATAAAATTTTAATCAAGCTCATCAAGAAGAAGATTGAGGATAATCCAAGGAGATGGCATGACTTGTTGTCTGAGGCATTATGGGCATATAGAATCTCAAGGCATGGTGCTACGAAAGTGACTCCATATGAGCTAGTATATGGTCAGGAGGCTGTTTTACCACTGGAAGTAAATTTGAATGCTTTGAGAATAGCCAAACAAAATGATTTATCGGCAATAGACTTCTATAACTTGATGATGGACAACATTGATGAGGTTGCTGATAAACGATTGGTTGCTTTGAATGCCATAGAGAGAGATAAGTTGAGGGTGGCAAGGGCTTACAATAAGAAAGTCAAGTTGAAGAATTTTCAAGTTGGTGACCTCGTCTGGAAAGTGATTCTACCGATTGGTTCAAGAGATAGAAAATTCGGGAAGTGGTCTCCATGTTGGGAAGGTCCTTTTAGGATTACAAGAGTTGTTCCCGGAAATTCATATTTGGTGGAATCAATACAGGGGGCATTGTTACCTCGAGCTCTCAATGGCAAATATTTGAAGAAGTACCACCCGAGTGTGTGGCAGGAAGCCTAAGTAGGCAATGGCCGATATACGATTATTGCCCTTAGCACAAACATGGTCCTTAGAACAAACATGGTGCAAATTATTTTTCCGCATGCAAGCTTTGCCAAAAACAGGGGGGCTGTGTTGACACCTGATTTTGGCACAATGCAGAATGCAATGGAGATGGCCAAAAATGACAAAATATTCTAAATGAGAAATTTCACATTGACGAGTGGAACAACTTTGATGTTTGGACCATAATCATTCGACATCGTATCAAAGACCAAAACTACACTCAGATTGTCATGTTTAGGTGTTTTGAGTGCTTTTTGGTCAAGTACGCCTCCAGGACAATCTCGGATAAAGGAATGCTCTACATGAATTGTCTTCGTCTCGTCGAATCGGTCGATTTTGATATAAAAATTATCTCAATCCGAGTTCGTATGCAAAAGTTAGAGCTATCTGGATGCAGCCCTGTCAAGAGGCGAAATATGACGCGGAAGACCAGACATGTCTTGGCAAGTGTCTGATGTAATGCGTGAGTGTTTTGGCCCAGAAGATGGCCTCGAATCGGAAAACGTTCAACACGAAAGTTTTTCGTCTCGTCAAAACGGTTAACTTTGCTTTTGGACACATTTTCATCCGTGGTCGTTTACTGCCTCAAAAACTTTGCCGGGGAAAGCTTGCCGCCGTGAACAGTAACCTTGCCGGGGAAAGCTTGCCGCCGTGAACAGTAACCTTGCCGGGGAAAGCTTGCCGCCGTGAACAGTAACCTTGCCGAGGGAGAGCTTGCCGCCGTG